>NC_045614.1:41680114-41983144 GCF_009829155.1 Mustela erminea
CTTAATGACTCAACAAATGTAATCTAAAATGCCTCCTTCCTTTCCACCGCAGAAATTCATAGATCCCCAAACACTAGACATTTCCCTTTAAATGCTAATGAGCTATCTGGTGGCTGCTGGCTCTTGGATAGCTTTAGAATGGGGGCTGGTTGCCAGGGGAACCAACCTTATAATAAGTAGAGGTTGGGAATTTCAGCCCCACCTCCTGACCAGGGACTAGAGATTGTGTCAGTTAACCAACGATCATTGAAATAATCCATCACCATTGCAGTGAAGCCTCCATAAAAAGCCCGAACTGAAGGTTCTGGACTGGTGAACTCACTAAGGTGCTGGGAGGGTAGAGCTCCTGGAGAGGGCATGAAAACTCTGTGTGTATCCTTCTACAGACCACGTCTTATGTCTCTCTTCCATTTGTCTGTTCTGAGTTGTATCCTTCATAATAAATATGTAATAGTAAGTAAGGCACTTTCCTGAGTTTTGTGAGCTGTACTAGCAAGATCTCAAACTCAAGGAGGAGGTTGTGGGAACTCCAGATTTATAGCCAATCATAAGTATAGGAGGCCTGGCATCTGAAGGGTGTTGAGGGGCAGAGGGGGGAGGTAGGGGACCGGCAGTCTTGTGGACTAGCCCTTAATCTGTGGTATCTGAAGCTAACTCTAGGTTTATGGTGTCATAATTGAACTCAATTTTAGGATGCCCAATAGGTGTAGGAGAACTGGTCAGTGTAGAGAAAAAAAATCCACATTATTTGGTATAAGTGTTGGGTGGATATAGTAGAGAGGAAGAATTTTTTTCCTTTGATTCACTAAGCTAAGTACTCAAGTCCTAATATTCTATGCATTTATGAAACATTAGAACTCTGAATTTCTTGATGACATAATATAATTATTTTCCTTCAGAACCATAAAATCATATCACAGGCCCATGTGTTTCTATCTGGATAAGTACAGAGAAACAAACTTGAGGAATGTCAGGATTTAAAATGCTATCTCTGTTTCTGCAAGTAATTTGGTTGTTCCAAAAACTAATGTCCCTGCTCTAAGGAGTCCTTAATATTATTGCACATGAGATGTCACTTAATTAAAACTTAACACAGAATGCAATTTATAAAAGGAATGTATTGAAAAATGGCACTTTCTTTAGCCATTAAAGTACAGGTATTAAGTCAGAAATACTACTTTAGTAGACTAAAATAATTTTGTTTATACTTAAAGATTTTTCAGAGAGGCAAATATTTCAACTTAGCTTCAAATGTATTTAGATAAAGAGAAGGCAGGAAAAATGCATTCAATAGTGTTTTGGAAGACAAATGTGGATCTATCTTCTGTTCTTTCTTACATGGTTCTCAGTCATTGAAGGGCTGACCTATGTGCTGCATGACCTTGGCCCTCTGGCTTCTCACTGGATTTGGCCAATAGAAGACAGGAGATGGGAGTGTAGGAAGAGAGAGGCTATGATATTTATTCCCCTGCATCCCTATGCGGGGACACAGTTTGCTAGGGGCCACCTTTGCCCTAACAAAGAACACACACACACACACACACACACACACAGAACACAAACTTTCAGTTATAAAATAAAAGTCATGGGGATCTCATGCATAACAATGGTAATTGTGAAGGGAGATCCTAAAAGTTCTCATCACACACACACACACACACACACACACACACACAAATTTGTAACTATGTGTGCTGATGGATGTTAACTAGACTTACTGTGATGATCATTTTACAATTTATACAAATATCAACTCATTATGTTGTATACCTGAAACTAATATAATGTTGTATGTCAAACATACCCCCCCCACCCCCTGCCACACACACACACGCACCACTACCACCACACATACAGAACTCCCTTTGAGCAACTCTGGCTCACACACAGTGACCGCTCTCTCTAGCATAACCAATCCTTCCTCTGAGCCTAAAGTCTGCATTTCATTCACTTGAATTCATTTTTGCCTGTTTCCTATTTGTTTAAATGTGTCTCAATAGTTTCTATCCAATTTTCCCAAGTTACATTTGACTAATTCTAGAATGAATTAATTCTAGAAGTAGTTAATTCTTTGCTTGATAGTATGGAATTAGACTTAATGTACATTTCCTTTTTTTTCCAGTAGAATTTTCACACTCTCAAAAAATAACTTAAATATTTGACATCTTTTCCCTTTGTAATTAAAATGTTTCAACCAACCACATTCTCTACAGCTAGTTAGAACAGGAGTCTGGACAAAGGTATTGATGAGGGAACAGAAGGCAAGCTGAAGACAAAGCAGAGGCCCACACGCCAACAGCCACAACTCTCCCCAAACCCGCCCCGCCCATGGCATATAGGTGACAGTCCTCAGGCACTCCTGGCTGCCCTAAAGGAAAAACAAAATAGTTAACTTGTAGAGATCATAATCCTGCAAGACCGGAGTCTCCCTCAATTTACAGATGTCCTAGTGATTTACAAGGAAGCAGCTTTCTTATCAACAGCCTAGCGATCCAAAGATCGCTAACTCCATTCCTGAAGCCCTAACATCATCTTCCCCTCCATAAAATTGAGGGAGGCTGAGGCAGAGGGAAATGTAAATAAAGTTAAATTTCTTCTAAACCTAAAGTTCACTGATAAGGATGTATGATAGCAGGAATGTGGCATTCCTCCAGCAATCTCCCAACTATACCTTACTGTTAATGCCTTACTAAATAAAAGGAAAAACAACCTTAACTTGAAATGGCACGACCTTAGGTATCCTGTGGGTCCTCTTTAGCATGTGAAAGTTCTTTCAAACTCTCCCTTTTCCTTACCTTTGCCAACCCCATAGTATATTATAAGCCACCCCTCACACCCCCGGGGGAAGCAGCTCTTTCTGCCAATGGGTCCTGTCCCCCTGCTTTAATAAACTACCATTTTTGCACCAAAGATGTCTCAAGAATTCCTTCTTGGTCATTAGCTCCAGATCTCACCCCACGGAACCTCACTTATATTCTAAAACTTAACCGGTATCAGTGAGGTTAATAGCCATGCATGTTGCACACATTTTTTTTTTTTTTTTGGTTTTGTTCCCCTCCCACGCATTTAAAAAAATCACTAAGTATCCCCCAAAAGTGCTAATCTGTATTATCTCACAATTGTAGACATTTGTTTCAATCACTTATCAAGGTTATTCTCTCCAGTTTTATTTTTCAAGACACATAATGGCTTTCAGAAACTGATGGGAGAAATCACGCTATAACTTGGGAGCTTTTGTTCCTCCGGCACCTGCTACCCGTGAACTTCAACCCTTTGCATCTTCTTTATCATGTCTGCATCTCGGGTTCCTATCCAAAGGGCACAAGAAAAGATCTGAGCCTGAGTGTTCCGGCTTAGCAGATGAAATAAATTGGAGCCCAGGGAAATGAGCTCCTCAACTACTACTTGGTCAAATCAGAAAGAAAATTAGTCTGGATGCTAATGATGATGTGGGCTCAGCATGCCACGTGGCACATGATCAACCCTCGCTGAGATGAGAGGAAAGCAGGAGCTTTTAACAATTTTAAAGCCATATTGGGGAAACTGCAACCCAGAAAGTTAGCCACACGACTGGTAATTAACCACTCCGCTAAGACATTTGTTTTTCCCTGTTAGTGTTTAAATCATGATTGAACCTAAGAAAATACATATTTTTATCTTCGTGTAATTACATAAAATATTTCTTAAGATTCTCCAAATTAGCCTATCTTTCTCTTCCTATTTAACAAGCACTTGGAAAAGAAAAAAATTTTTTAATTTATTTTTTATTATGTTATGTTCGTCACCATACAGAACAGCATTAGTTTGTGATGTAGTGTTCCATGATTCATGGAAAGAAATTTTCACTAGTTGTTTCCCTTCAACACCTTATTCATGCTGCATTTGGATGTTAGGTCTGCGGCTCTTTTATACAGACAGGCAAGCTGACATGCACCCCAACCCACAGAAAATGTCAAAGTAAGTCCCATTTTCTCTTTGCCTCTCTCATCTTTTCGCCTCCTAACCCGAGGGCAACACACCAGCACCAACAGAAACAACAGCATTGAATGATGCATTTGGATTATACTAGGTCTTTCTATGTTTCTTCACTGCTTTTTCCAATTTTTCCTTCCAAAGAGATATTATCCCAGTGACCAATGCTCAAAACAGAGAAAAGCCCAAGTCTCTTCCAGCCGTTTTGACAGTAGCTGCTTTATCTCATTTTATTCTCTAATGATGCAGTGTGTTATTTACTATTATCATCTTTATTTTAACTGAGCTTTGGAGAGCTTTAATAACTTGCTCAAGGCCACAGCAGCAAGAGAGTGGAGTCAAAATTGCATTTATTCAATCAACACATATTTTTTTGCACGCCTCCTGTGTGCATAGGACTCCTGGCACTTGGCGTCCATCACGGAATAAACAAGCAGATTTCCCGGTCCCTGGTGGAGCCCATCCTCTATCCTAGTGGAGTTGGCTGCAAGTCTGTCTAATTCTAAGACGGTGTGGACTTAATAAGATTCTACACTGGCTCTCTTTGGATTCTTTGGTTTTCTCTTTCATTCAATCACTTTTTCGTGACATAAACAAAAGAGGTATAACTCAGCTTTCTTGTAGAATATTCTTATCAGCTTCCATTTATGTATAGCAAAATTAACATCTATCTGTCCCCATGCTGCCAAAAAATTGCCAGCCACTGCTACCTTGGCTGTGGTGCTTTGAAAACCACAAAGCCCATTTATGTATATTCTCTTGTTTCTCTTAAGTATTTCACAAACTACAACTGGCTCTCGAATTATGATCCTGTCTTGTGGTTTGTAAAGGGTAAGGTTATTAACGGCGATGTGCATCTCCGTCCATTGTCTTAGGCATGCAAAATGTGTTTGTTTATTTTCCTTAAGTTAATTTGATTTACCACCGAGTTTCATATCCTGCTCAGCTAATGGGAAATTCAACCTCAGTCACTGCTGGGGCGCCCATTCCCAAAACCTTGCCCAGAAAACTTAATATTACATTGATTTGATCCCTTTAGTTCCCGGACCATGCTTGGAGAATGGGAAATCATTGATCATTGCTGAAAGTGCAAAATAGATCTGTTCCCTCCTGTGGTCTTACCACCAACATGGAGACTGCCAGGTAGAAAGGTATGGGTCCCCCCAAGATTTTGTTAAGCATCAGATCTTTGTTTCCACCAAGGTCACCTGAAATTTCACTTCTATTTTTTTCTCAGTGGCATCTGCTTTCTTCTTACCTTCCAGGACACATGGAACTAACTTTTTAAGGGCTTGAGTTTTGCAAACAAACCTAGGGAGAAAGGGCTCTTGCAGGCAACCCCTCTTGACAACTATCATAAACTCTCTTGAGGCAAAGAAGCTTAGAGTGGAAGAACTGCTTGAGGATATTTACTGGGGAGAATTCTATAAATTAATATTTCAGCAATTCTTTTGAGATAGGGCTTGCACTTAGGGACTGTTTACTATTATGAGCCAGAGACTGTAAGAAGCACGTTAAGTGTCCAATACCATTCAGTACTCCCCAAATCCTAATAAGATTAGGTCAATTACTGCCCAATTCTGGGAAAAATTCTGGAAAACGAGGCTCACAAAGTTGATGTGACTTTTCCAGCACAACCAGTGGCATGTGGCAGTCAAGATGCCATGCAGCTTTGAGCTCAGAACTGCTTCCCTTTCCATCTCCCTCCATCCCACTCACCTTTCCCCCACAATTCCCTTTCTCTAATCACTGGGGAGAAAGTAGGGATTGCTTCTTAGATTCACGGTCATGGAATTAAAGGAACTTTCCAACTATATGGTCTTGGCTTCCTTTCAGAAGCTGACCAAGGCAGTTTGCGGCGTTTGCGTGGTATTTTACTTCTTTAGGTCGAGGCAGTTCTGTCTCTGGTCAAGTTTCTGTGTTTCCTGTATTGAAGGTGTGGGAAGACATTTCCCTATGGATACCTACTAAAAATCTACATTGACAAGACCCACTTCTAGATATTGGGGTTCAGTGAGTCCAGGGAGGGCTCTGGGGGTTCATCTTTAGCAACAATTAAGGTAACTCTGGTGAAGGCCGTCCACCATGCCATCGCGGAGCACTGCTGCTGTAGCCTATCTTTTCTCTGCTTTATCACTGATATTTATTCAAGTCAATGTCTGGTCACCGGGAACAAAAACTCTCTCAATTCAATTATAAAGGGAGTTTACTGAAAAGGAGAGCAAGGTGACATTATGAAAAAAGAATACGGAGAGTCTACTTGAGAACTGGACAACTATCGAAGAGCTATTCTGTTTTGCTTGCTGTCCCTACAGCTCCATGGGTCCTTGTCTCCTCCATTCACTGGAGTTGTAGCAGAGTCTGTCTGCTCCATCTCACCTGCGACAAGCTTTGTCCCACTTGCCCATGGCCTTAACTTGGGAAGCCTGAACCGAGTCCTAAATTCCACATATCACTGCATTTTACAATCTCTTTTTTTTTTGTAATCTCAATTACAATCTCTATATTGCTTAGTTCAACATATCAAACAAGAATCTGACTAGCTCCGCCTGACTGTCCATGGATCAGGTGGCCACCCCGGTGTCATAGTTGGAGGTTATGTGGGCAAGTGGAGGGGTATATGGTCCTGTGTGAGCCTGCCCCTGAATCAGGAGTGACAAGCATGAGGGAGGGTCCTTAAAAAGATGGCTGTGGGTAGGGATGAAATCAGAACTATGATTCTTACAATATCACTGTCAGAGGTCTTCATAAGACTTTACTTCTGGGTTGCCTGGGTGGTTCAGTGCGTTAAAAGTCAGAATCTTGATTTGGGCTTGGGTGATGATCTCAGGGTCCTATGGGGCTCTGTGTTCAGCAAGAGCTGCTAGAGATTCTCTCTTCCTCTCCCTCTGCACCTTCCCCTGCTTGCATCCTCTCTCTCTATAGGGAATACATACATAAATCTTAAAAAAAAAAAAAAAAGGACTTAGTTTTTATCTTGCCAGTTCTCAGTTCAATTCCTTCCAGCTCTAATGGTTCCCTACTAAACATGGGGCCAAGTCAGAACAGTTCTTCTCAATATTCAAAGCCATATGTGACCTGGCTCTCCTGTATCTATCTGCAGTCATCCCTCCTATAGGAACCTTCTTCAGTAGGTGGGTCACCACTCCCTCTAGTCCTCCAACATGCCATGCTTAATCTGGAATTTTCTATCTTCTCTCTTTGCTTATTTTCCTTTAAATTCCATTAAACCTATGACAGCTTTTAAGACTACTCATTACTCTTGACCATCCAAACACTTCCTCTGTTACCTATTCTGATGGTCATTACATTTGGTCTTGTGCCATGCTGTTTCAGATCTCTCATCTTACTTCTCCAAACAGAGTTCGTTAAAGGCAAGAATTAGGTCACAGACTGAAGGCAAGAATTAAGTTATAGACAGTTATCTTCTGGAGGGCCTAACAGAGAATCGTACAATGTAACAAGGCCACCAAGAAGGTAAGACAAAGAAAGAGCTGGACGAAAATGATTTCCTATTGGCATAAATATCTTTTGAACTTAAATATTACAGTTCAATATCACTCTTATTTTTTAGTCAATCCATCTAAAAGATTTGGCTCATCTGATATATGATTTCTTTCCATATTCTTTTTTAAAATTAAAGATTTATTATTTTTGAGAGAGAGAGAGAGATTGAAAGAGAGAAAGCGGAGGGGCAGATGAAGAGGGAAAAAGAGAATCTCAAGCAGACTCCAGGCTAAAAATGGATCCCGACTTGTGGCTTGATCCCACCACCCTAAGAACATGACCCAAGCCGAAAGCAAGAGTCCGACGTACAACTAATTGTGCCACCCAACCGCTCCACTGTTTTTTCTTTCTATACCAAGTTATTTTCATTCAACTTATTAAGTTAAACTCAATAACCACTAATAATTACATGGGACAATGTGCTAGTAGAATTTCAACAGAAGTCAGACTTTAAATGTCGTTGTTAAAAAGAATTTTAAATGGAAGGAGACAAGGTACCATGGCAACATACATATACAATCTACTAGTTTTATTTATTTTTTTATTTTTAATTTAATTTTATTTTTTTCAGTGTTCCAAAATTCATTGTTTATGCATCACACCCAGTGCTCCATGCAATACGTGCCCTCCATAATACCCACCACCAGGCTCATGCAACCTCCCATCCCAAACAAACCTCAGTTTGTTTCTCAGAGTCCACAGTCTCTAATGGTTTGTGTTGGAGAGGATGTGGAGAAAGGGGAACCCTCTCACACTGTTGGTGGGAATGCGAGTTGGTACAGTCACTTTGGAAAACAGTGTGGAAATTCCTTAAGAAATTAAAAATAGAGCTACTCTATGACCTTGCAATTGCACTACTGGGCATTTACCCCAAAAATACAGAGGTAGTGAAAAGAAGGGCCATCTGTACCCCAATGTTCATAGCAGCAATGGCCACAGTCTCCAAACTGTGGAAAGAGCTAAGATGCCCTTCAGATGTGGCCCATATAGACAATGGAGTATTATGTCTCCATCAGAAAGGATGAATACCCAACATTTTCATCAACATGGACGGGACTGGAGGAGATTATGCTGAGTGAAATAAGTCAAACAGAGAGAGTCAATTATCACATGGTTTCACTTACTTGTGGAGCACAAAGAAATACATGGAGGACATGGGGAGATGGAGAGGAGAAGGGAGAGGGTGGAAATCGAAGGGGCAGTCTATTAGTTTTAAAAGAAATTACCTCATAGCCAAGCAAATGTCCATTGCTTAACTTCCAAGGAATGGTATTCCATGAGACTTCAATTTCTGAGGAAGATAGGCTATTTGCAGATACTTGAGACGGAGCTATTGTAGGCTCTGTTTGGCAACAGAAAGTGAAATACAATGATTATTTTGGTAGTTAATTTAAAAATCTATTGAAGGTCATATTTTTAAAAAGGCACTTTAACATATTCAAAAATCCAATAAAACACTTTATCAAAACATTTGAAAACATAAACCGTGTCTTAATCTATTTCCCTGCTTTGGGAGTAGATAGACTTTTCCTTGCTAAACCCCAGCAGAAAACTCTTTTTTCCTCTGTTGCACTTTTTTCTTGGTATCTTTTCTTCCCTTCTTTCCTTATGTTCTATGTTCTCTCCACCAGCTCCTTATTTCTTTCCCCTCCATCCCACAGCTCTTGCTTGGGCATTCCAATGCACACAAATGCTGCCTGTTTGTTTAATTTTGTCTTGCCAAACAAAGTCATGCTCTACAGAGTTCATTTATTCAATAAACATTTAGTTAGTGCCTTCTGTATCCAAGGCCCACAGGAGGGGCACACTAAATGAGATACAGCAATTTCCAGACGTTTACTGTTTTGAAGGAGTAGACAGACATGCACAGAACTTTTTACACAACAAATATCCCTCTGTAATAAACAACTCTTAGCTTGAGGGGCTCATAGTCATTCTCCTGTCTCACAGCACAGATCTGAGCAGGGACTTCCCCTCTCCCAATATCCATTTCTGTGTTAAATCATCCTTCTTCTGGGCTGTACTGATTGATAGTGAGGCAGAATCTTGGTCCAAGGAAAGGCCTATTAGATTTTCTGTCCTAATAATTCGAAACTTGGTTTGGACAGATGAGGAGTACTTGAGGCTAGTCAATCCAGTCCTGGCACCCTAGAGAGCTAGAGGGTTTCTGAGGCTCCACAGCTTTTCTTATTAATGATCTTTACGAGGTATGCTGTTTAAATCTTCTTTTGATTCAGTAAGTCATAGTATCCAACACATCCTTCACTTTTTCATAGAAAAGTCAAATCTCTATCTGATGTTTGGAACAGAAAGACCTTTATTCAACTCATTAGTGGTGGCAAGAATAATAACAGGAGGAGGAAAGTGCGGGGGGGGGGAAGGGAGAGGGTAACAGGCTCTGATTGTCCCTCCTTCCAACCTTCAGCCCTCCCCGTCCAGAATGCACAGGGTAGGCAGTGCTTGAAAACTCCCTGGTTAACTTTCATCTTTCCTCAGACTGCTGCCCTTACAAGGAAAATCCTTGGCTAGTCTTGGAAATGGGGTCTGGCTATGACTATAAAGGCTCTTATTTTTTGCAAAGTTTTTTAATACTACTTGTTTGTTTTTCTCTCAGAACTCCATAAAAAAGAGAGGATAAGAATATGTGGTATTAAAAAACGGAGTCTTCTTATTATTTTAGACATAACAACTGTGGACCGCCTTCTGCAATTTACTGCAGGGTCTTGGGGTAGAGAAGACACTGCAAAGTCACCTTTCATGAGTTCAGAATGGTTGAGAGCAAAGGCTCTTGATTAAAATACTTGTTTGGTAAGTCTGTATGGAGTATGGCTAGTTTATTCATTTCCTTCATTAAAATTCCATTTTCTTATGTATACATGGGCTATAATGATAGTACCCACATGTAATTCCTCCTTAGAAAATCCAAATTAGGTAAAGTCTGGCAATGGTAAGCATCAATATATGAGAGCTCCTATCATTCTTATTAAGTAGAACCCCATGTGATAGCCAATATTCAGCTGTTTTTTTTCCTAATAAAATGGCAATTTCATATGATTCTCCTAATAATCATATTTTCTAAGGAGATACCATAGTTGGGGAAAGTTTAAGGAAAGACAGAGAGACAGCATGAGTCCAGAGTGGAGTATGTATGAATCTACACTAGCTGGAATCAGTGTTTCACATCTTTAAGCCTGAACATTGCACACCTCGCCATGTCATACTTTAGGCCTCCTTCTCCATTCTGCTAACGTCCCATTCTCATCATAGGAAACACCATAAGAATTGAGACTGGAGCACTTTGAAGAGAGTATCCTAATCTTATCCCCCAAAGAAGAAGGCTGTGGAAAGCTGCATTGTGCCCTGTTTCACAAGCTGGAGCTCAAAATGTACTCATCTTCCACAGATTTTAACCAAGAGTTACATCCTCTGACTAGCTATTGAGCCTCGTACTTCAAGTCGGCTTGGTTGATGTTTATTACCTGGACTGTGAATCTAACTGTGGCTTCACTCATTATTCTTTGGAAGAAATTTATCTGAAGTCACAAAGCATTTGCTAGGTTTACTGAAAACACAAACCACACAGTCTCCGTACCTTCTTCGGCAGAGAACACGGTTGTCACCGGGCTAAATGGTCCTTCACCTTTGTTATTATAAACACCCACTTTAACCTCATACAGTGAAAATGGCATGATGCTTTCATTCCTAAAGACATATCTTGGGGTATCAGGAGATGTGACCACTGTCTGGATCCAGTTAGTAACTCCAAGAGGGCGGAAGGCAACAACATAACCAAAACCTTCACCATTCTGTAGTTCTTCAGGGACTGGCTACAAAGGAAAGACATATTAAATTCACCCTTACACATGAGGGCCAGGCAAAAATAAATGCATTCTAATCCTTAGTCTTTTGCAAAACCCATCAAATAATAATTGACATTGTATTAAGAGGTTCTGTAAAAAAAGGAGAAAAAGGTCAGTGGCACAGTCAGGTGCTTTAAAGAGACATATGCCACTTTTTCATAGCCATCCAGATAACCATTTGGAATTTAGTTCTAAAGTTATTCAGATTTTTTTAAGCACCCTGTAGCTTCAATCTGAGTTCTGTATCATAAGATATACTTTCAGTTGAATATACCTCATCACTTGAGTCAAATAAAAATCATCTAATCCAGAACGTTGACTTTATGGAAAAAAAATTACCTATTGATATGATGATTAAGTACAAAGGACTAAACTGTATTAAAAAAAGAAAGTAAAAGTAATGTATTAAGGTCAAAGCTGTATTTAGATCATGTCAACAATTCCTACTGACACTCCTTCATGATCTTTTAACTTTCTATTTTTCCATCAACATCTTCAAATAACACAGCCGATTCTCATGCTTTCTGACTTTAAATGTGCTAATTACATTTTTTCCTAATTACAACATAAAGCAAGAGCTGAGAGCATGGCCAGGAAGCAAGCACCTGCTGGAATCAGTGGGTGAACATCATCAGCGGGGTTACAGCTGCGTGGAAAGCCGTGAGGACAGCTTGAGAGCAAACAGCCAGGACTTGACTCTCAACCCCATGTTTACCAGCCAAATGACCTTGGGCAAATTATTTAATATTCTCTATGCCTTAGTGTTTTCATCTATAAAATGTTGCAAGAGTGAAATGAAAAAAAAAAAACAAAAAAACCCAACAAAAACCAAATCTGTTCTAGAAAAAGTGATTAGCATAGGGTGAGCTACTAGTACTAAGGCCCACTACCAGCACCACCAGGGGCTGTGATGGGAAGAGCAAACCCCTGACGGGGAGGCTGCTGTCCAGACACTTACATCCCAAGTTATCACCAGCTCAGACCGGCTTCCACCTCCTCCACTGACTTCTGAAGGAGGCACTTCCGGAACTGTGTAGGTCAGAGAGACAGAGATAAAACCCTATTTGCATTTGATTCAATGTTGCTTATTTCTAATATTTGAAGTAATTGGATCACTGGCACATTATACATATGTATGTGTGTGTGTGTATCTGGATCATGGGAGACATACACATAATATCCATATATGCATATTTATCTTTGAGGAGATCATCAAGTAATTTATATTTACATGAAATTTTCATAGATCCACAACACCTCAAACAAGAAGAAAAAAATGACTCAGGATAGAGGTCAATACAACAAAGGAAAGTGATTCCATGAGGATGATGGGAAATGAACCTGGCATGAACATTTCATTTGTGACTCTTCCATATTACAGATATAACTGCTGTATCAACATTGACTTTACTTAAAAAAAAAAGGACCTAGACTCAAATCCTCAAATCTTGTTAGGAGGTATTGTTTATACACCTCACATGGGTATCAGATTCCCTGTTTACACGGAGAACTTTATGCTTAGTAATTTCTATGACACAACTAGAACAGAAGTTCCTGAAGGTATGTCTTTGTTCAGAGCTGTAGCCACCATATCTAGAAAGTGCTGATCACACAGTAGATACTCCATAAGTATGTGTTGTATGAATAAACAAATGGACTACAAAGATTGGCATGGTTCTCCTATTCCTCATAATTCCTGCCATAAATATCACATGCATTGTCCTGAGTGAAAAAGCATCATTAAAATTACTGAAACATATTCCATGACTTCTATTTTGGCTCAGTTCCTAAAGTGACATACTAGCTATACTTCAAACATCATTTTAATCAACATTAATTAACATTACAGATTCTGAAAAGGAAAGTCTATAGATCCTCTCAGAGGCCTCAGGAATCTGATACTACGGACACTGCCTAAGTTTCAATTTCAATGTTAGGGTATTTTTAGAGTTATAAAAATAGTCTTAATGTTAATATTAATAGTCACCCAAAACATAACATTTTAACAATGATTCTCTCTTAATCTAATAGTTGAGGGGTCAAAATATTCCTGATCCTCAGTCGCTTGAGCTCATTCATGGAGCGTGGTGGTAAAATGAGATTTCCTAGCAGCAGAACTCCCAAATGTCATTATCCTACCAATTTGTCAGTGCTTGTTATAAACGAAAACAGCATTTCCCCTGTTAACAGGGTGACTATGTCAGATAGTAATTATAACCTTAAGTGACAAAAATATATTCACTCAACATGCACTAATGAACGCTGATGATGGACTGAACTTTTGGAAATGTCACATTACATCAGAATCACTTACAAGAGTGTCTTTTGACAAATGCCATATGGCCAGTTCTGCTATTAGGTAGGTCAGATAATTGCAACAATGGATTATTGAGGTTAATCCCCTGCTGGCCTGGAGGCCAAGTCCGAGAGAAGTGGAAATACACACCCAGGGAAACCTAGTAACCTATTTTACTCAGAAAACAAAAACACTAACCTGCCTCTTCAGTTCTTACTTTTTCTGAGGGCAAACTGGGTTCTCCACCTCCGATTTTGTTACTGGCTACAACCCGAAATTCGTATTCCACCCATGGATTTAACTCGACGACTGTAGCAGTGTGTGTTTTCCCATCAATAACCTCAGGCACTGAAAAGGAATATGTCAGAGAAGTGACATTCTGCAGGTCTTAGCACTGGTTTAAAACCCATTTATAGGTACCAATGGCATTTGACTCTTTTCCTTTACCTGTTGTGGCAGTTTGCCAACCCACGGAGAAAGGTGTCCTCGCCTGAACAGAATAGGATATAACTGGGCTATGGTTATCTGTACCTTCTTTCCAAGAGAGTTGGGCTGTGGTATCTGTAATTTCATCTACCTTCACGTTTTCTGGTGGCCCAGGTGAACCTAAGAAAGGCAAAAATGCAAAAGTGGGCAGCAATTCCATAATATCATCTTCTACCCAAGTGAAGAATGTCACATGATCAATGTAATACCGACAACGGATCCTAATTTCAAGAGTACTTAGCGAAAAAGGGTATTTTCCTGGCAATACAACTACCGCATTTTCCTTTGGACATTTCTGCTGTTAGATATTCAATCTGAACAGGAGTCAGTAATATCAAAATCATAGTATTCTAGGGTTGCAAATGATGCCCACTTTTTGAGGATTTCTGCACCCTTCCAAATACAACATCATTTACTTTTGGCATGATGTCTTTTCCTTTAATCTACCAGTGTACCTCTGTAGTTTCCAGTTTGCTTTCCAGAGCTGTTTCAGTTTATCACACACTCTGTTCATTTTCAGCCCAGTAGCAAATCAGTACCTTGGACAATGCCTCAGATTGGCAAATTCTCTCAGGCATTCTGGATGATCTCAGGTTTTTGGAAGTTGTCATATACACATTATCACTATTCTCTTTCATATTAAACACTACTGCTGCATTAATGACATGCTCAAAAACACATCAGCTTGGCAGCACCTGTGAAATGCTGATTACAGTGAGAGCTATTCGCAGGGCAGAGTTGAGATATTTATTTCGTTGAATTAGCACCCATCCTTATCATCATAGTCTCTGGTCTATTTGGGGGGAGGGAATCAAATCAATAATACAACTCACATGTTCATATGCGGTCTCATGGTTTTTCCTCCAGTAAGGAATGATCAGTTAAGATATGAGATTAAAAAAGAAAATTAAACGAAACAAAACAAAACAACAACAACAAAAATCACTGAGGCATTAATGTCTACCTCTTACTATGAGGTCGGCGGCAGATGAAACACTGTCCACCCCCGTCTGCACCATACACACATATTTTCCACTGTGTTTCAGCTGAATGTTTCTGATCATTAAATCACCAGATGAACTCTGTTGGAAAAAAACAGGTAGTGAACACAATGTCATTTTGAAAATGGGAAGAATTCCTGAAGGCTGTAGCCAACAACACCATTGGGATAAAACCCATATTTAGAGAGAAGACCAAGGAGGTTCAAGACTGTAGACTGCTGTAATGGAATGTATGGAAATAAAAACAAGTTAAAAACCATACGTGGCTGCACACATAAATTCCTATAGCTAAATAAATGACAAGATTTCCCCTGGGCATTTATGGCTTCAAAAGTAAATAAGGGCAGAGATTATGGTCTCAGAGTCTATTTACTTCCACTAGGGTGACACTTCTTTTTATATCCACTGCTCAGCACCAGCTCAACTCTTTTCTTTGGTTCCAACCTCTATGCAATTATCTGCCTGAGAAGAGGAGGGAAGCGTTTAGGTATCTGGTGAGAGATAAATACAGCAGGACAAGAGGATTACCATGGTTGAAACATTTTTCTGATCACATTGGTGCTTAAAAAGCCTAACGCTATTTAATTTGTTCAATAGAGAATTTAGGAACAGTCAGTATGAACCCCTCAATAAGAAGAAATTACAACACTTTAAACCCTAAAAATAACAGCTGTCCATAAAGACATTTGCTGGCATCCTCTAGCACCAATTAATGCAGCAAATGTATTTCTAAAAGCTCAACTTCAAATGGTCTGCATTTTAAAAGAATATAAAATCATGTTCATAAAATTACTTACTGCAGACCAGTTCCACGCATTAGTAAAAATATGAATGAAAATAAAATGATTTGGAAAGCAAAGCTCTTTGAAAATGATCACCAACTGAAACATCTCTAAACTGGTACACAGGAGAAGCAATGGTGTTTATCTTGTTAATTAAAAGGATAGGTTTACTCTTGGGTTTTCCCAGTATTTTTTTTTTGAAAGATGGATTCCATTCTCCAGGTTTCAGGCAATTTCCTAAGATCTCCTACAGGGCAATTCTTTAAATATTATTTCCTAGGCTTTGGATTTTGAATGGGCTATGCATTCTCTGTTGGTCAGGTTGTGTGGCTTTTGCCTGAATGTCTTGGGTACTGGGAGAAAGTAGACGTGAGGTGATTGATGGCTGTAATTAAATGATAATCCAAAAACTGTTAAGTTTGCACATTTTACTTTCATCAAGTTGAACTTTTTTCTTTCCCTCCCTTTCTTTTCTCCTCAGGGTTATTTAGAAATTTATCCCCAGGACAAAACTTTCAATGCTTGCTGACCTTTAGAAACTCTTCCGGTTTTATGAGCTCCATATACTCACAGGAGGTTGATTATCATTTCTATAGAAATCTCTTCTTTTCAGGGAGGTAAGAACTGTTACTATTAAATTCCACCAAGCCATTGGGAGAGTTATTATTCTTCCCTAGGTTTATTTGCTTATTTTGAAAGCAGTTCGGTAAAAGAAAATTGGAACTGGACTTTCTTTATGTCCTTAGACACATAAATACATCTAAAAGGCACATTGGCTGGTTATATTTGTTGAAACTATAAGGAAGAGACAGATATTGGATGTGTCATTTCTTTTCACTTATGGTATGGGTGGGTCAATAGAGAAAAAACTTAGCTGATGTCAAAACCAAACCACCTTCCTGAAGAAATGTAGTTAGGCTCACCATCAGGGGAAATATAATTTTTAATTATCTATTTACAATGTAGAGTGGAGAGAGGAAGCAATTAAATAAGACACGTGAACAGTAGGAACCACTGATTTTTTTTCAGCACTAACATGAAGATGAATGGATGAAAACATAAGTGGAAAGTAAAATTTATCAAAATTTAGAAAGGATGCCTCTTTAATTTCTGTCTCATTCAACAGAACATATTTGTATTGTTCTTCAACTGCTTCTTTCTTACTGTATCTATTCTTTTAATGGATCAATATACAGCCTTAAGATCCACCTTAACAAAAGTTCATCGAGTGCTTGCCATGTAAGTCCACTCCAGGACAATGAAGTACCTAATACATGGTCTCTGCCCTCTAGAATGTAAACCCAAGTCAGGGTAACAGATGTATACATGTGAAGCATGTTATTTTTATAAGTTTAGAAAGTTTATTCATGAAGGTTAAATAAATTTGCATGGCACAGACCATTTATAGATAACTTCAGAAGAAATGAGACAATTTCAAGTCCTACTGAGGATGTGGGACAACTGGAAATCATTATGCTAACAGGACTATAGATTAGTAGGACTATTCTGGGCAACTATTTAGAAGTATCCACTAAGGCAGGACATATGCATAATTTATGACCCAACAATTCCACTCCTAAGTATAACCCTACAGAGATGTATGCATATGTTCAACAAAGACATTTATAAGAATGTAGCAGTGCTACTCAAAATAAAAACAACCTAATCAGAATCACAATGAAGTAGATGAAGGACTACATCACAATGAAGTAGATGAAGATGAATAGCAGGACACTCATTTAAGCAAATATTATTAGACCATGAGAATGAATGAACAACAACTCTGGATTAACGTGGCTGCCTCAACTTCAAAGATGAAAACTGGATAGCAAAGAGCACATTACAGTAATCTATTGTATCACAAGTGTGGATTATGGTTGCCTTTCAAAGGATGACTTCTGAGATAAAGGTCATATTGTTTCCTGATTTTGGTGCTGGATACTTGAGTGTGTTCATTTCGTAAATATTCATGGAGTCATACACTTCTGATCTGTGCATTTTGGGAGTAGAATATAATAGTTCTTAAAATGCAGTTATTATGACATACAGCTATATGTTTAAATGTTTCACATTAAATAGGACCACAGGCTGAAGTGGCCAAATAACATGATTATAATTCTAAAGTCCAAATTCTTTCACAAGAATGAGACATTTACTGCTAATAATTTAAGCACCTATACTATTAATTAGAATATCCTATAATTTCTTACCGAGATGCAACTGAAAATTCTCAACATTAAAGATAAAAAAGGAAAAGACAATTCCCAAGGAAAGTTTCACTTATATCAAACCAGTTCCTGTCCCCATCAATTTTTCATTGTTAATGGTTACAGTATAACTAATTGCTGATTAACTGCGATAAAGGTAAGAGAAGTGGATCCAGAAAAGCACAAGTAAAATTAGTAAACTATAACTCAATAAAACTGAAAGAAATTGTCAAAATGTGGTAAATCAGTACTCAATAGATTATTTCTCAACATGTTTACCAATAAAATTGCATCCCTTATTTAGATATATTTAGATTCAAATAAAACATTTTTAGGAACACTATTAATTCCTTGGATAACAAATAGCTTCTAGTTTGTTGTCTATTAATTGGTTTGTTAGTATTTCTTTGTGTTGTTTTCCTAAACTCTCCTTTCCCCACACCCCTTTCCTCAAATACAGAGGATAGATAAGAACTGGACAGAGGCAGAGTCAAATCTTTTTTTTTTTTTTTTTTTGGACATTACCCATCCTTCTTTCCCTTAAAATCTCCCTCTCAAAGCACAACAGTACAATTTCCACCCTTTCCCTCTTCAATGCTGCTAATCAGAGATTTACTGAGAAATGGAGATATTAGTAAGGAAACAGGCATATTCTGATGGCATACACAGGTATTTAAGAAGCAGGAGACATTTCCCTAAGTTATAAGAATTCCCTAAGTTCCAGAGTAGAGAGTCCAGACATGGACTTGCAACTCTATGGTCAAATAATCTTTGACAAAGCAGGAAAAAACATATAGTGGAAAAAAGACAGTTTCTTCAATAAATGGTGCTGGGAAAATTGGACAGCTATGTGTAGAAGAATGAAACTGGACCTCTCTCACACATACACAAAGATAAACTTGAAATGGATAACAGACCTCAATGTGAGGCAGGAATCTATCAAAATCCTAGAGGAGAACATAGGCAGTAACCTCTTCGACATTGGCCACAGCAACTTCTTTCAAGGTGTGTCTCCAAAGGCAAAGGAAACAAAAGCGAAAATGAACTTTTGGGACTTCATCAAGATTAAAAGCTTCTGCACATCAAAGAAAACAGTCAACTCAACAAAGAGGCAACCCATGAAATGGAAGAAGATATTCTCAAATGACACTACAGAAAAAGGGCTGATATCCAAGATCTATAAAGAACTCCTCAAACTCAACACACACAGAACAGATAATCATGTCAAAAAATGGGCAGAAGACATGAACAGACACTTCTCCAAAGAAGACATATAAACGGCTAACCGACACATGAAAAAATGTTCACCATCATTAGCCATCAGGCAGATTCAAATAAAAAACCACATTGAGATACCACCTTACACCAGTTAGAATAGCCAAAATTAACAAGACAGTAAACAACAAGTATTGGAGAGGATGTGGAGTAAGGGGAACCCCCTTACAGTGTTGGTGGGAATGCAAGTTGGTACAACCACTTTGGAAAACAGTGTGGAAATTCCTTAAGAAATTAAAAATAGAGCTACCCTATGACCCTGCACTACTGGGTATTTATCCAAAGATACAGAGGTAGTGAAAAGAAGGGCCATCTATACCCTAATGTTCATAGCAGCAATGGCCACAGTCTCCAAACTGTGGAAAGAGCCAAGATGCCCTTCAACAGATGAATGGCTAAAGAAAATATGGTCCATATATATAATGGAGTATTATGCCTCCATCAGAAGGGATGAATACCCAACTTTTGTATCACCATGGATGGGACTGGAGGAGATTATGCTGAGTGAAATAAGTCAAGCAGAGAAAGTCAATTATCATATGGTTTCACTTACTTGTAGGATATAAGGAATAACACGGAGGACATTGTGAGATGGAGAGGAGAAGTGAGCTGGGGGAAATTGGAGAGGGAGATAAACCATGAGATACTGTGGACTCTGAGAAACAAACTGAGGGTTTTGGAGGGGAGAGGGTGGGGGTTGGGTGAACCTGGTGGTGGGTATTATGGAGGGCACGTATTATATGGAGCATGGGGTGTGGTGCATAAACTGGATTTTGGAACACTGAAAAAAACCTAAAATTAAATTAAGAAAAAAAAAAAAGAATTCCCTAAGGCCCTTTTGAAATGTTCTCTTTTAATTTTTTAAATGAAAAGTTTTTATTTATTTATTTGATAGACAGAGATCACAAGTAGGCTCAGAGGGAGATAGAGAAAGAGAGGCGGAAGCAGGCTCCCTGCTGAACAGAGAACCCAGTGCGGGGCTCGATACCAGGACCCTGGGATCATGACCTGAACTAAAGGCAGAGGCTTTAACCCACTGAGCCACCCAGGCACCCCAAGAAATGCCCTATCTTTTAAAAATAAGATAATTCACCTAAAACTATCTATGCTTATCCACCTGTACTTTTGATGCTGAGGGTACAATGGTGAAAAAAACAACAGTCCATATGTTCATGGGGTTTATAGTTGAAAGACAGTCATTCATCATATGAGTATAATAAATCAATGTAAGATTATAATATAATAATGCTAGCTCAAAGCACATAGAAGAATCTATGTTTTTCTGGAGTTTTGGTGAATTAATAATTGAGCTGAGATTTGCAACATGAGTACAAGCTATCTAAAAAAAGAGGGTTCTAAAAAATGGTTTATACTAGGGCACTTAAACATATACAAAGACTCTAAGGCAGGTGAGAACATAGTCTATTCGGGAGTATGAGGGGAGAGAGAGGGTATCAGGGGTATGGTTAATCCACAAATTGTTCATTTGTCCCCAGAAAACATAAAGTTCACTGTAGATAGTTTCAAGTTCATATTTATACTTTGATGACAATAACATTTTGAGTTTCTTCTATTTAAAAAAAAAAAATTTTGGCTCCGTAGCTCAGGGGTTAGAGCACTGGTCTCGTAAAAAAAAATTTTTTTAAGTTTCACTAGATTTACTTGATTATCCAATTATTTGCTCATCTAATGATATAGGTGTCTCCCAGGGAAAAATTCCATTTCCAGAACACGTTACAGGTATAAACAGTAAATGGATGTATAAGCCAAATCATCTTTGAAATAAACGCTAAGGAAAATTCAGTGTGCATGAAATGAAAGAGAAGAGGAGTTTATTAACTTTTTCCCTATATTTTCTTAGATGATGATGCTAATGGAATTTTTTATATAATTTAAAACCTACTCTGCCCTAGGTAGGGGGGTAAATGCTAAATAGTACATGATATGATAAGCCATGCCAGGTGAAAATAAATAAGTAGATCATTAATAATTATGGGTAGGCTGAAAGTACACTGTGATATCTAACATATGCTAAAAATCAAGGAATAAAATAAACCTTAGAAGTCAGGAAACCTCTTGAATGGAGCAAATGTAGCATAAACTTGCAGTATAAAAAATTATCAGCAAAAAACTAACTCCCTAGTAAGCACTCTCAATGTAAATGCTGTTGCTCGACTGCCAAGAAGCATAATTTTTCAGTTTAAGGGGGGAAAAAAAGCCTTTGATGACTATTTGGAAGGCAAGGTTGAATAGGTGGTCCTCCTCCTTTTTGTCACTTTCCACAGCCTGTTATTGCATAGATTCCAATATAAATCATTCAACCCATCACAGGGTTGCCTTCCAAATCCTGACACAGCATGCAAATCATATGCAGGTGCCTTGAAAACAGTCAAACCTGCTGGTGCCTTCTGGAGCCTGGGTGGTGTTTTCCTCTGTGAATGTCTCTGAAGGAACTGCTGGTAGACCTGTATCTCTGATCAACCAAATCAACACTTGCCCCCCACCAACCCAAAACAGCTGCAGCAAGGTCAATTCCACTGCAAATGTATGCTGTTCATCCAAGGAAAAGAAATAATTAGAAGCCACTGAAACATGAAAAAAAGGTCCTAATGCTAAACAGTCTTAGTTTTGTTGACTAAGAACTTCATCTGAAACTGTCCAATGCTTGCTTATCCAAACAGGTGAGACTGAAAGGCAGGTAATAGGAGTCTGCTAATATCAAAATTTGCAGTATATTCTTTGATACCAATAAATTGGAGTAATTGCTCCTTTACTGGATTGAGAGTCCCAGCCTGTTCCATCGTAACTATTTTTGGAAGAGTGACACACAAAAAAATGATAAAAACTCAGTCAAAGGCACTTTATGCATATTTTACGTTGTGTCCAATACCAGTTTGCTATAAAGGGATCAGCTTTTCTATCACAACCTCAAGTTCTTATTAACAGCATGGGACATTTCTTTTCTGGATGGTGTTATGCAGACGGAGTATCTACCTAAGAATCTGTGGCATCAGGATGCCTCATCTTTGTTCTCACAGCAATTTTAACCCGTGTTTCAATAAAGTTGTATCTCCACAATTGTATGTTGCCATATCCCAGTACAAAGATTCTTATTTTTTTTCTCAAAATTATAAACTTTTTTAGATTTACATTTATATGGAAAATATATGTCTTCATCTTAAACAGGAAACTGTTAACCAAAATAATAGTTACCCGCCAAAATGAATACAAATGGAAAACAGTGCAAAGAACACTGTCCAAAATAATGTAAATGGACATTAGCTGGACACATTCAAAGTCTCTGAGACTGAGACCTTTGCTCTCTCAGTTAAAAGGGGAGATTAGCTTCTATTAGAGAACCATTAGTGACAAACCGAATGCCATATTGAAACATTCTCCTTGATTTAACCTATATGATTGAAACGAAAATAAAAATAGAATAGATCTCTCATTCTACCTTATTTAATACTGCCTATTGGTATGTGGTCTGTGCTTTGCAAAACATGGGGCTATACAGTTCACTACACCCAGCAGTTCTCCATGCTGGCTAGACAATAAATTTACCTGAAACGTCTTTAAAAAAAAAAAAATATATATATATATATATATATAGATATAGATATATATAGATATAGATATATATAGATAGATATAGATATAGATATATAGATATATAGATATATATATAGATATCAATATCAGAAATGCCTAGTTCACATCCCAGAACAATTAAATCAGAATGGACTAGGAAATGTAGACCCTCTACCTGATTCTAATGAGCAGTCGGGGTCAACACTCATGATACCTCCTGAGATGTTCCATTCATCATCTTCACTTCTTTTATAAATAATCACATTATTTAGGCTCTAAATAATCACTCACATCTATTCCTAACTCTAAAATTCTGCAACTAGTAAGTGCATGAGAAAATCGTTAAGTTAGGCTGTTTACTGATGGGCTCATAAGCTAAGAACAGCAATCCTATAAATATTTTAATCATAGAGTACGGGTGAGAAAGCCAGTATTTGAAACAGGTACCGTAGGTCAATCACAAGACACATTTGCTTACAATTAGACTGTCTTGGTATGTTTACCATAATTAAAAAAAAAATAGACACAAATAATTCAACATGCTGATACATTTCTCTAGATTCATACAGAAACTTAATGTTATTCAACATGAATTACTCTAGGATTTCTCTGGATTTAGGAATAATTCTGACACCGAATGAAAGCATTTTAAGTCATGTGACTACCCTGAGTAGCAATTTAACTCATAGATCAGATCTTTCTCTCTTTTTAAATCCTTATATTATAAGCTTAAAATTTAGTAAGAGACATTTGTCCCTTGTAGAATGAAAAGCTAGTATATAAGAATAAGACTTTTTCATACACAGGAATAAAAAGTCATTTCATGGAAACTTGACTAAGCTGTGCCAATGTCTTATGTTTGCTTGTAGTTTTAGTTACTATTGCTATGTAATAAATTATCTAAAAGTTAGTGGCTTAAAATAACAATGATCATTTATTCTACTCTGGATTGTGTGATTTAAGCAGAGATCAGTGGGGGAAGTTCATCTCTGCTCTAAGTCTCATCAGCCAGGGTGGCTCGCAGGGGACTAGAAAGCCCATTTACATGACTGGTAAGTTGAGGTGGGCTGCTGGCTGGGAATTCAGCCATACCTGTGGGCTGGGGACTTTAGTTCCTCTTGAGGTAGACCTCTCCACAGTGTGCTTGGGCTTCCTCATATTATGGTGGCTGGATTCCAAGAGAAATTGTGCTGATGGAACAAGATAGAAATGCATGCATTTTTACGAGCTAGCCTTAGCAATCACATAGCATCACTCCTGCTCTTTTTTACTGCTCAAGGAGTCATAAAGGACTAGGTTTCAAAGTAGGAGACATAGATTTCATCACTCAATGGGGAGGAGTGTCAAAGTCATTCTAAAGAAGAGCAAGTTGATAAGGGATATTGTTACAGCTATCTTGGAAACGTGGTTGGCTATACTCCTCCAGAAATCTCTGTATGTACAATACTACCTCTTTTTTTGGTAGCTAACCTATATGTACTAAATATAAAATGGTTCCTTCATTCTCTGCCGTTTCCTTGGGTTCCACCCATCAGGAAATCTGAGGGAGAGGGAACAGTGAGTTTGGGGTATTTACTCACCAAAATTTATCCTTGTGAGGTTGTTTTGAGCGGCTATACCCAGGACCCAAAATAGGTTAAAAACAACAACGGCAACTACAACTACAACAACCCTTGCTTGGACACCCTTCCTTTCATGTCGTTAGCCTCTGCGAGTCAGAAAAAGGGACTCCTAAGCAGTCAGAGAGAATAAAATTATGCCATCTCCCAAGAGAAGTGTTCAAAAAGAAATCTCACTATGTTTATTACAACAGCAGACCAATGTATTCCAACAGTTATCCCAATACTTCAGAAGTGCAGGTTTTCATCTCAAAGTCTTACTGAAGAAGATTAAGAAAAAAGACAAGGTTTAATGTCAAATATTACTATCACTAGCTATTTTTTCTGCTAAGATTATGATCTAAAACTTTAGAGTCAGTATAAGAAATACTAAAAAATAAGAGTGTTTACTGTAATAAAAAAAACTCCTAAAATTTCCAATTTTTGTCTAAAAATTTAAACTGTCCCAAAGGAACCATTTATTCTTTACTTTCTTATTTAGGTTCAGATCAATTAAATAGTATAATTAAATATTACATCTTGCAAAGTAAAATGATTTTCTTTCTGAAATTGGGACATAAAATCTAAGCCAGCATGAACAATTACAATCCAATAAAAAAAAGGCAAATAACCCAATTAAAAAATGTACCAGCTACCCTGACTTCTGGTTTTCAGGCCGTGTATAAGGAGCTTAACATCAGTTCGTTTTAAAAGCAAGTAAAAAGTTGAATGAACTGGAAAACCAACACCTCATGTTAGATCTGGTATAGAAATGAAGTCATAGAGAGAATCACTGTCTCCCAAACTGGGAAAAAAAACAAAAACAAAAATTAAAAAAACAGGTAAATACAGAGAATACTAATTTATGAGCAGAAACTTGCTCAAGAGCCAGTCGTGGGGGTAGAGAAACCTGAACTGTAACTGATAAATTGCTGGAGGGTCACTGTGGACAAGCCTGAGAGCTACGGGGAACTCCAGAAGCAACTGTAGTGGGTTCCCCACACTTCTGTGAGCTGTTACTCCATGAGTTCTTCAAGGTCACCACACTGACTACTGGAGGAAAATCCCCCTGTGTTTCTGGCAGGGGAAGGGAACAAGAATCATTCATTAGGTTGAAATAAGCCAAAGCACTTTGTTCTTAACAAAGCTTGCTTTCAGGAAAAACTATTTTACCAGGGCCTACCTGGCTGGGGTTTTTATCAGAGACAAATACCTCTTCTGGGGGAGGACCCAAATCCAGCTCCCTCTCACCTTCAACATGGGGAACAGAAATGGACAACTTCAAGCCCTGCGGACATCCCATCAAGTGGGGGAGAGGAAGAAGAAGCACAGGTGAAATTCACAGTCCAGGAGAACAACCTCACCAAAAGAATGAGACTTCATCAGGATTATGGAACGCTTTCCCTTCCCCCACACCTTATACTGCATTAGTAGCGACCAATTTCCTGCCCTTCTTTCCTCCTAGTGCACCATCTGCCTTTCAGCAAAAAATGACAAGGCACATCAAAAGGCAAAAAAGAGCAGAATAGGCACCAAGTATGGCAGGAATGTTGGAATTATCAGACCAAGAATTTAAAGGAACAATTAATATGCTAAAGGATTTAATGGAAAAGCAGGCAATATGCACAATAGATGGACAATGAAAACAGAGAAAGAGAAATTCTAAGAAACAATAAAAAAGAAATGCTAGAGATCAAAAGCACTGACAGAAATTTAAAAAATTAATGGGATCATTAATAGACTAGACATGGCTGAGAACACAATCAATGAGCTTGAAAATATGACAATCAAATCTAGCAATACTGAAAATAAAAGAGAAAAAGGCTGAGAAAAAATATTCCAGAACTATAGGATAATATAAAAAGTTGTGATATACACTTAATGGGGATATCAGAAGGAGAAAAAAAGAGAGAGAAGAAGTAATATTTGAAGCATAAATGACTTAGAATTTCCCCAAATTAATGTCAGATACCAAACTACAGATCCAATAAGCTCATAGAAAATCAAGCAGGATAAATGCCATAAAAACTACACACAGGCATATCATATTCAAACCTCAAAAGAAATCAAAGAGAATTTTGAAAGAAGCCCAAGGAAAAAACACTTTATGTACAGAGGAAAGAAAATAAGACTTATATCCAATGTCTCCTCAGAAATGAAGCAAGCAAGAAAACATATCAAATGAAATATTTATTGTTGAGAGAAAAAACTCATCACTCTAGAATTCAGTACTCTGAAAAGTGAAAGGAGAAGTATATACTTTTCTCAAGTAATAAAAAATATTAAGGAAATTTGTTCCAGTAACCTGCCTTGCAAGATGACAGAGGTCAGGAACTTAGATTTTCATAAAGAAAGAAAGAGCATCAGAGAATAAATAAGTAAATGTAAAGTAAAAACTTTTATTCTGCTTTTTCTTGATAGATCCAACAGTCAACAGTTTGTTCAAAACACTGTTATCAAAGTGAATTTGATTTTATATATAAATATAGATATAATGTCTATATGAAATGAAAGAAATGATAGAAAGGATTAGAGGAAAGAATTAGTAATATTTTTTTATTAAAAGGTACCTTCACTACAAGTGAAGCTGTACACAGTTATTTGAAAGTAGAATGCAATTGGTTGTAAATATATATTGCATAGTCTAGGATAGTTACTTAAAAAATAGTATAATTGGGGGCACCTGGGTGGCTCAGTGGGTTAAGGCCTCTGCCTTTGGCTCAGGTCGTGATCCCAGGGTCCTGGGATCGAGTCCCACCTCGGGCTCTTGGCTCAGCGGGGAGCCTGCTTCCCCCTCTCTCTCTGCCTGCCTCTCTGCCTACTTGTGATTTCTGTCTGTCAAATAAATAAATAAGTGGAATCTTTAAAAAAAAAAAGACCCTATTAAAAAAAATAGTATAATTGGATATACTAAGAAGGGAGAGAGAGACTGGAATCATATAAAATGCTCAATTAAAACAACAAAAGGCAGGGAAAATATGGAAGGTTAAAAACAGAAACAAAGAACAAGGGCAACAAGAAGAAAACAGAAGAAACATGATAGATATTAATCCAACTTTATCAATAATCTCCTTAAATGTCAATGTTCTAAATATACCAAGTAAAAAATGGAGATAGAGTGAATTAAAAACAAGAATCAACATAATATTGTCTATAAGAAACTCACTTAAATATAATAACACAGGTTGCCAGAGGGTGGGAGGGTAGGGATATGGTGGCTGGGTTACGGACATTGGGGAGGGTATGGGCTATGGTGAATGCTCTGAAACGTGTAAGCTTGATGATTTAGAGACCTGTACCCCTTGGGCAAATAATATACTATATGTTAATAAAAATAATTAAAATATATATAATGACACATATAGATTAAAATATGTAGGTGGAAAAAATATGCTATGCTAACACTAATAATAAAATGCCTGGAGCTACCCTCTGACCCTGCAATTGCACCACTGGGTGCTTACTCCAAAGATACAGATGTAGTGAAAAGAAGGGTCATAAGCACCCCATTGTTCATAACAGCAATGACCACAATCACCAAACTGTGGAAAGAGCCAAGATGCCCTTCTTGGATAAAGAAGATATGGTCCATATATACAACAGAATATTATGCAGTCATCAGAAAGGATAAATACCCAACTTTTGTATCAACATGGATGGAACTGGAGGAGATTATGCTGAGTGAAATAAGTCAACAGAGAAAGTCAATTATCACATGGTTTCACTTACATGTAGAACATAAGGAATAACATGGAGGACATTAGGAGAAGGAAAGGAAAAGTGAATTGGTGTAAATCGAAGAAATAGGTGAAGAGAGCTGGAAAATCCCTAAATACTTGATATTAAACAGCATACTTCTGAATATCATGTAGGTCAAAGAAAACATCTCGAGAAAAATTTAGAAATATTTTGAACTAAATACAAATGAAAATATAATTTATCAAAGTTTATGGGATATAGAGACAGCAAAAACTTTGAGGGAAATCTCCAGCATTAAATGCATATATTAGAAAAGAAAAAAGATATAAAATCAATAATCTAAATTTCAATCTTAAGAAACTAAAAAAGAGATAATTCAAAAGTAAGTAGATGATACAAGATAATAAGATTAGAAAGCAATGAAATTTGAAACATCAAATCAATAAAGAAAAATCAATGAAACCAGAAACTGATTCTTTGAAAAGATCAATAAAATTAATCAACTTCTGGTCACACTAATTAAGAAAAGAAAAATAAAACACAAATTACCAAACGAAAGAAGAGGTACCACTATGGATTCTATAACATTAAAGTGCTAGCAAAGGGATACTATGAATTATTCTGTGTCCACCAATATGATTACCTAGATGAAATGGCCAAATCTATGAAAGTTACATTCTACCAAAATACATATAAGAACTAAGTTATTAAAGAAATTTAATTAATAATTAATAATGAATAATGTTCCCAAACAGAAAGCAAAAGACCCAGATGGTTTCACTGGAAAATTCTACCAAACGTTTAAGGAAGAAATTATACCAAGTCTCTACAATCTCTTACAAGAGATAAAAGCTAAGAGAGCTTGTCCCAACTCATTTCCTGAGGTCAGCATTACCCTAATTAATACTGAAATCAGATGAAGACATTGCAATAAAAGAAAACTACAGGCCAATATCTCTCATGAACATATACATAAAAATCTACAACAAAGTATTAGCAAATCAATTCCAGTAATGTATAAAAATTTAGAAAATACAACCAAGTGGGGTTATTCCACTTATGTAGGGTTGGTTCAATATTTGAAAATCATTTAATGTAATCCATTATGTCAAGATTCTGATTAAGAAAAATCTTTCAAAAAATGTCTATTTCTTTCTTCTGCCCATTTTTAATTGGATTATTCACTTTTTGGGTGTGGAGTTTTATAAGATTTTATATATTTTGGAATCTAAGCATTTATCGCATATATCTTTTGCAGATATCTTCTCCCATCCCGTAAGTTGCCTTTTAATTTTGCCGACTTTTTTTCCTTCACTGTGCAGAAGCTTTTTATATAGAGAACAAATGATGGTTACCAGAAGGGAGTATGATGGGGGGGGGGGGGGTTGGTTTACATTTCAAGGAGGGTACCTGTGATGAGAAATGGATGATGCATGGAAGTGCTGAATTATTGTATTGTACACCTGAAACTAATATTATACTGTATGTTAACTAACTGGAATTTAAATAAAAACTTAAAAAAAAAAAAAGGACCATAACATCAATTTTGCCATACTCAACTGGTGACACAAACCAGCTTTGGTACAGTGGGGGGTGGGGTGGGGGAAGGAAAAATCACATGATCATATCAACAGATGCAGAAAAAGCATTTGATGAACAAGAAAGAGAGAGAGAAAGAAAGAATGAAAGAAAGAAAAAGAAAGAGAGAGAGAGAAAGGAAGGAAAGAAAGAAAAAGAAAGAAAGGAAGGAAGGAAGAAAATAGAGTTGGGTAGAAACACTGGGAAGAAAGAAAAGGAAAGAGGAAAAAAGGAAGGGAAAAAGGAAAAAAGAAATGAAGAAAATCCTATTCATGATGAGAACTCTCAGCAAACAAAGAATGGGGTAAATTCCTCATCTTGATAGAGAACATCTACAAAATAACTATAATTCACATAATTAGTGGTGAGAACCTTAAAGCTTTCCTGCGAACATCAAGAGCAAGACAAGGATGTTCCCCTTCATCACTACTCTTTAACACTACTAGAAATCCTAGTAATTCAATAACAAAAAATAAGTAAATAAATAAATAAATGGTATACAGATTGGAAAGAAATAAAACCATCTTTTTTCTCAGATGATACGATTATCTATGTAGAAAATCTGAGAATCAATAAAACACAATGCTTGGAAATAAGCAATTATAGCCATGTTGCAGGATACGAGGTTAATATACAAAAGTCAACTTCTCTCTTATTTAACAGTAATGAACAAGTGAATTTGAAATTGAAACACATTACCATTTGTACAGCATTCAAAAAATGAAATATTTAAGTATAAATCTAACAAAATAGATATAAGAACTATATGAGGAAAACTATAAAATTCTGATGAAAGATATCAAAAAAACTAAATAAATGTATAGATATTCTATGTTCATGGATAGGAACATTCAGTATTGTGAATGTCAGTTTTTCCCCCGATTGATGTATAGAACACAATTTCAGTGAAAAAATCCCAGCAAATTAGTGCATGAATACTGATAAAGTGAATCTAAAGTTTACATGAAAAGATAGAAGACCCAGAATAACCTATTCAAAACTGAAGGAGAAGCACTAAACTGGAGGACTGACACTACTGAACTCAAGACTTACTAACAGGAGGGGTGGATTCAAGAGTGGAATCCCATTATGCACTAAGACAACAACTGATGCCCTTTTCCCAGGAGAAAAAGTCATCTCCCAAGTGGAGTGATGCAATTTTATTTAAAATTGTGGGTGTACAAGATGAAATTCACAGCAAAATCTTTCCAAAGTTTTCTTTAAATATCTGCATTTCCTCCAAAGTTTTATTCCCCATGACACATCCCCATTTTTTTTTTCTAACATACTATCCAAAGAACAGTCATTCCAAAGTCTTCTCCATATCTCTCCTCAAATTCTCAGATGTGGGAAATCCAGGAAAAGTTTATGAAAACTCATAGGAAAAGAATATTGGTTTTTGGACTACGTGAAACTGAAAACTTTTACGAATGATAAATAGCAGAAAAGTGACATACTGAAAGAAGATATTCTCAGTGCATAAACTAAGATATAATCAATAGCTTGAATACATAAGGACCTACTGCAAATCTGTTAGACAAAGTTCTGAATTCCAACAAGAGAAATGAATAAAGGATACAGAATTGCTATTTATGAAATAAGCCTATATCATATCCTAAAATAGGAAATGTCAGTACATACTGTGAGTTTATATCTATGGGAACAATTTTCTGCTGTGACCTCAGGAAAACCCTGTTTAATGGACACATGACATAGATGAGATGAAAATCTGATATACACAAATGTCAATTTTACTGCTTTGTCTCTGACAAAAATAAAATACATCTTTTTGGCTTAATGGTTGTCTTTGAGCTGCCTGTGTTTTGTTTTTTTAACTTCTGAAAATCATTCCCTATCGTCAGATAAAAAGAAAAATATTTTGGGGGGCACCTGTGTGGCTGGAAGTTTGCTTCTCTCTCTGCCCCTCTCCCTGCTCATGCTTGCTCTCTCTCTTTCTGAAATCAATAAATAAAATCTTTTAAAAATGTTTTTGAATATTCTTCTACATAATAATCCAAGTAGGTGGATTTTATCAATTTTCTATCTAGAAATGAAAAGGTAATTTTTTCTCTCTTTTCCCTGCAGAGGTAATCTTCCATACCACAAGAGTAAGTAATAAACTCCCAAATGCTTGATTTGGGGGAGTCAGTTATAATTCTAAATATTTCTGTGATATCTAAAATGTTAATAAATGAACAGAGAGTTTCTCAAGCTCACTATTGATCTGAGAAATGAAAAGTTGGTGATAATGAGATATCACTTTTCAACCATATTTGGCAAAAAACTTTTATAAACATGAAGAGAAATAGGTATGGGAAAGGATTTGGGGTAACAAGCACCCTCATGTTCTGCTGATAGGAACATAAATTGCTGCACCTTTCCTGGAGGACAATTTAGAGACTAAGCTATCATTACTGCTCGCAGTAGTAATGGTAATAACAAGAACTAACCTGTTGCTCTAAGTGCTTTATACAGATAGACAGGTAGCTATAAAAAGGATACATATAGATATATAAAAGATATATATAGATATATAGATATACATATTTATCTAAATAAGATACTGTTATCATCTCAGTTTTACAGATGAGAAACTCAGGAAAAGAGTTCAACAGTTCATAAGAGAATGAAATAGGTTTTAAAAGTTGGAATTCTGAATTCATATTTTTTAATGATGAACATAGATAATTCTTATCAAATCCAGCAATTCCTTGCCTAAGCAAGGAATCCCCAGAAAACTCTGAAATTATAGAATAAGGTTTCACTATTCTTCTTTCAAAATACTATTAACTATTCTTTTTCTAACCTATTTCTTACTCTTATACTGTCAGACTTATTTAAACTGGAATCAGATTGTTGGTTATTTTAAAACCATGGAAAAATCTAAGAAAAATTAAAAGCCTCAAAATACACAGCTGCTTTATTTCAGCCAGGAGCACCAAAATTTTGTGATTCTTTTTCTTTCTTCTCATCCAGCCAGCCATCCATCCACCCACCTACTCATTCATATTAACAAAGTATTTAAAGCTTTATTTAGGTCTTGCATCCTAATACAAATTAACATATATTTTATCTTTTCAGGTAGTTTTTTTGTTGTACTATACTTTCTTTTCTATTACTGTTGGTACATAAAAAAGCTATCTTTTTTTTTTTGGAAATTTATCTTGTATCTAAGCAGTTAACTGAACTCTCACTATTTAAAAACTTAAGAGTTGATACTATTGGATCTTGAGTAGCTCAAATATCATTCTGGCCTCAAATTATGGTAACTATGCTTCCTTATTTTCAGAGTTAAGTCATTTATTCCTGTTTATACCCCACTGTTTGTCCAAACATTTCCAAATGTTTTTAAAGTAATGGTATTTGTATGTTTCCTTTCTTATTGCTGATTTAAATAAAAGTATTCCTGGCACTTCCCTTTAAAGACATTTTTGGGATGTAGAGGAAGCATTTTCTGTTTCTACAATAGGTCATTAATTTTATTCAATGTCTTTTAAATACCTATTGAGAATACTGTGGTCTATTTTATTAGATCTATTGATATGATGCAGGCACATTGGCCAGAACATCCCCATGTAGTTTTCAAAGGGTCATTATCATTATTTTAATATAATGCTCAATCTCATTTGACAAAATGTCATTTAGGCTTTCACACTATATTCATGAGATGAATTTATATCTACCAATTATTTGCTATCTTGCTAGATTTTGTTCTTAAGAGTATGTTAGCTCCAAAAAAATAAATTGAAAAGATTTTTGAACTTTTTACGTTGTCAAATAGTTTATATAACAAAATATTTATCTGGTTCCTGAAAACTTGAAAAAAAAACAGTAAAATTATCTGTCCCTAATATCCTTTTTTGGTGGGGGAGGGTGAAGTTGGTGGCTATTGATTTACATGTTTGCAAACTTAGTGGATCTACTTAGGTTTCCTAGATCTTACTAGTTTTGATTATTTCTATTTTACCAGAAATGTTCCATTTAACTGAATTCCATTAAATATATATGATTTCAACATGGAATGCCATTTCAAAATATTTCTTTATTATCTGCTATTCTCTTTCTCATTTCTAATTTTAGTTTTATCATTATTCTTCACTGATACATTCTAGAGATTATCCATTGCTTTTCGACATTATCCAGTTTGTACTTCCCTCTCCTTTATATATAACAGTTCTGCTATTTTTCTTTTCTAAGTTTTATGAGGGTGTGAAAAGAATGAAAAGGAATGCATTATTTTCTTTTTGTATGGAAAATTTTTATATGTGTTTGTTTCTCCCATTATAATAGAGCATCAAAATTGTTTTTTTCTAATTTTGGCAAATTGATCTGTTGGCACTTAAAAGAAGAGCTCTTGGAACTATATACCAATTTTGTTTCTCATTTTTCTCTTTGCTTTTGACTTGATATATTTTAATGGTATATTATTTTGAGCATTATAGTTTACGATTATTATATCTTCATGACAGAGCAAACTTTTTCAAAAAGTACTTACCCTTTTTACTCTTAAGATTTGCCTTGAATTATTATGATCTTTTTACAAAGTAACACTTGTTATTCTCTCTTTTTTGTTGCATTTGACTGATAAATATTTGCATATCTTTTCACGTGCATCCTGTTATTCATAGCCTTGGTTTTTGTTTTAACTCTGATATCTTTATGGGCTTTTAGTTCAAGGTACATGTTACTTGGTTTGACTTCTGCCCGTCTTCCTATAAATTTAAACCTTACCAAGTCTCCACTAGGGGTAGATTTGGACCATTCATCTCAATAAACACTTCACTTCATGAATAAGCCCTGGGGTGCCAATCACACTTTAAGAAGAAACAGAGACTCTGTATGCCTGGTTGAGCAAATGATGAGTTAGGGAAATAAACTCAACTTCAACTGTTTTGTGCACTTCCCTTTTTCCATAAGTATTGTAGAATACTTGTTTTCTCAACCTTAAACAGCTTTTTGGAAAGAGCTGGACTTCAGGGAAGTGTTCAAAATGAACAATAGTAATTTCTCTGGTTTAATCACCACTTTTATAGACTTCTTCCTGAATATATCCTCTTCGTGATCATTCCAAGTCAGGTAATGTTTTGAAGTTGGGCAACATATAAAATTTATAAGACTCTCCAAGTAGGAGATGTTTAAAAACTCAGAGTATAGCCCCAACTAGTGTTTGGAACGAGTGCTTTGTCTCAGATCTGTATATAAAATGCATATATAGGGCACCTGGGTGGCTAAGCTGGTCAAAGATCTGACTGTTGATTTTGGTTCAAGTCATGATCTCTGGATTGTGGGATCAAGTCCTGAATTGGGATCTGGACTGGGTGAGGAGCTGGTTGAGATTCTCTCTCTGCCCCTCCCACCCCTCTAAAATAAATGAATGAGTGAATAAATAAATAAAATGCATACATAACCTTTTTATACTATTTTTTTTGTATTATAAAAGAACTGTTATTTTCAAACTTTTAGTCCTCATACCCTGATAATTCTGTGAAACAAATCAAGTTAAAGTGACCACAACTGTGTTATTACACACAAAGGATTATTTGTAAAGATATTCTTTCCTACCACCGCAAGCTGGGAAGTGCATCAAGTCCTGAGGCTCATGAGTAGCTGCCGTAACAAGAGTGAGCCTGGGCTGTGGGAGATAAATCATCCTGAAGCCAGCCACTCAAATGAATGGCAGTCAGCTCTGAACCAGTCACTGCTAAACCTCTTATTGCTTCCAGTGACTGTTATCCACACACATTCTAATTCATCATAGATCCAATTCCACAAAATGTTTGTAAAGCTGTACAGCTTGGCTCTATACATTTTTCATTTCTAAACACCTGCACCACATCAAGTTTATCAAAGCATATCCATTTAAACATCCATTAGAATTATACAGCGACCTCTTCCTAAGTTTCAGTTCGAACGTTTCTATTTATAGTGATCCCCCACCAATATAATATGTCTGAGTCCAAAAGGTAGCTTGTTAGGCCAGTCAAAATTGTCCTTGAATGTTCTAAAAATTATATTTAAACTGCTAGACCCCAGCCACATAGGTCCCAGCTAGTGATGTTCTTTTGTTTCTCTTGAACTGTGGGCTATTATCTCTCTTATCCTGTTATTGGAAGCTAAGGTATACTTAAAAGGAAAGAAAGATGTTTTACTGGGTGACTGACATACAACAATTCCTTTTTTCTCTCTCCATTCTCTCTCTCTCTCTTATTTTTTTATATTTTCACTGGGTCCATGCAGTGGAATTCTGTTGGTTAAATATAGGAGTATAAGAGAATGTAACTGTATATATATTGATGAGCTAATGTCTCTTCTACTTCTTCTTCTTCTTCTTTTTTTTTTTTCCTTCAGTGGGGGAGAGAGGCAGAGGGATCAGGAGAGAGGGAATCTCAAGCAGACTCCATGCCCAGCACAGAGCCTGACATGGGGCTTGACCTCACAACCCTGCGATCAGGACCTGAGCCAAAATCAAGAGCTGACGCTTCACTGACTGAGCCACTCAGGCACCCATCTCCAGAAGAGATCAATGTGTGCAGATTCTCAAGGTCGGAGGGAACATGCCGAATACTAAAAACTGATGTGAAAAGAGACCAAAAAATGAGGGAAGCAAAGTTAAATGACTCACCCATGGCACCGTCCACTAGCATCAGAATCTAGAAGTCCTATATATCTGAACACAATCCCTGTTTTTCCAGTTACCCTACAACATGCCTGAAACTGAGATTTGTGTGGCAAACAGTGGCAAACTGGAGTTCTTTCACTGCTGGTTTCTTTGTACAACTTTGATTTGTCCCATGAGCCCATGCTGAAGCTTGACTCTGGACCCATACCTCCCCTGTCATAGGACAATTTGTTTCAGTCACTTGGTTTGACAAGCTTTTCTCAATGTATAACTGTGCAGAAACCTGTGACAAGCATATGTTCAAACACACACAGTGGATCTGATCTAAACTGTTAGAGTTTTTTGAGTTTGTAGATTTTCCCCAAAAGTTGGTTTTTTGTTTTTGTTTTTTTACAATAAATGAATAAGTATTGAATACTCAATGTATGGTCCAATAATACCCTCTTATATAGTCCCAGTGACAATTGGTTGAATCACTTAAATCTCTAAGCCAGATTTCCCAATTCTAAATTACTCCGCCCCCTTTAAAAATAGGGTTCTTGGGGCGCCTGGGTGGCTTAGCCATTAAGCGTCTGCCTTCAGCTCAGGTCATGATCCTGGGGTCCTGGGATCGAGTCCCACATCGGACTCCTTGCTTGGCGGGCAGCCTGCTTCTCCCTTTCCCACTCCCCCTGCTTGTGCTCCCACTCCCTCTCTTACTGTCTCTCTCTCGGTCAAATAAATAAATAAAATCTTAAAAAAAAATAAAATTAGGGTTCTTATTACCCACATGTATTGGCAACTTTCTGACTCACATTTTGCTGCTTTTGAAACTAGGGATATATCTAGAAACATACATATCCAGAAGCAGGCTTTTCCAGGTATTAATGTGAATGCTGCAATGAATATAGAATCAGAGAACGAGACTTGTTGTGTGATTCCCTTCCCATGCAGTGGAAAACTAATTTACTTAATTGCCCGTGCTTAAGGGAAATGTCATCAAGTATGGCTTCCTGTTTTATACTGATGAGAGAATATTAAGTTACTAATGGCACAAGTCAGAAAAAAAAATTCACAGGCCATGAACTAGCATGCTAGAGAAAGAACAGGTGATGGAATTAATTTATGAAATGTCATGTTTTAGATGCCTGACTCTGGTGAAAAGATGACTTTCTACTTTATATAGGACCTACAGGTAAGGCAGGAGCAGGTAAATTACACGAAAAGCTCAAATATTCCTTATTCCAAGCTCCTCTTACAGAAAGCGGTAATCTAACTCAGGCTAAAAGTGAGCCCTTCTTTAAGTCTCTCATTACATACTTCTTCTAGCATTAGTTAAGATGGAGGACACTGTATTGGATAAAACACCATCAACAATTTAAGATCCGGCAGTTAAATCACAAACACAATTATCTACATTAGATAGCAAAGGTAACTAATGTTTCTTTTTTTTTTTTTTTTTAAGATCACAAGTAGGCAGAGAGGCAGGCAGAGAGAGGAGGAAGCAGGCTCCCCACTGAGCAGAGAGCCTGAAGTGGGGATCCATCCCAAGACCTTGGGATCATGGCCTGAGCAGAAGGCAGAGGCTTAACCCACTGAGCCACCCAGGTGCCCTGTAACTAATGTTTTAAATAAGATTCTTTATCTAAGAATTAAGGTTATGACAAGAGCTGGGGTAGAAGAGAATCCTTTTTCAGACTTGGTAAGGGGACTTTATGAAGGTATCATTCTAGTCTTTTGTCTTTTCCTTTACCTTCCCCCAAGAAAGGCAAATGACAAATCCTGGGTATGGAGTAGAGTTGGCTAAGAATACTGGCATATGCCTCTTCCTAGTGCAACAGAAGAAATCTGTGACTTTTTTTTAAAAAGGGCATTTAAAATAATCGTGAAAGAAATATTAATAGGTTGTAGCAATTGGTGAAGTTCTCGAAAGCCTTGAATCAGAATAATTAGGGAAACTAGAACTTCTAAAATGAAGTAAGCCAGATGATAGAAAAAAGAAATGACAATGAAATTGTACTTTACTGTGCTAGGTATGGAAACATCTCTGCCTTTTTTTTTTTTTTTCCTTTTAAGAGAGCATCTGTTTTAGTTACTAGGTCTGCTGTACCAAAGTAACACAAACTGAGTAGCTTTAAGCAACAGAATTTCATCCCCTGGTGGTTCTAGAGGCTAGAAGTCTGAAGTCAAGCTCCTGTCCAAAATCTCTAGGAGAAGATCCTTCCTTGCCTATTGAGACTTCTGGAAGCTGCAGACATTTCCTGGCCTATAAAAGCATAGCTTTGATTTCTGCCTGTGTCTTCACATTTCCACCTTCCCTGCGTGTCGTGTCTTTTCATAGTGTTCTCTTTGTATGTTTTTGCCAAAATTTCCCTCTTTGAAGTGTTTGTTATTGAGGGATAGTTCATAAACAGTATTCTATCAGTTTCAGGTGTACTGCCTAGTGAACCTCCAATTACATACATTACAAAATGCTCACTGTGGTAAGTGTAGTTCGCTTTGGTCACCATAGCAAGTTATTACAATATTTCTCCATATTTCTCAAGCTGTATTTTTTATCCTAAGACTCATTTTACAATTCCAAGCTTATATCCCTTTATCCCCATCATCAAATCTCTCTCTCTCTTATAAGGAGATCAGTCTTATTGGATCAGGCCTCATTCTGTCACTGTAACTTAAGTGTATCTTCAATAACCCTAATTTCAAATAAGGTCACCCTGTGAGCTAGTGGTGTAACTAAAAAAAAATTCCTGTCAGCTACCATACTTACACTCAGAACACACTACAAGACTTCTGATACGAGAGGTATATATATCCACACCAAGGAACCCTCTGACACAAGTTGAATGTCCTATAATTCAGTTCTGAAACTATCTGCCTGAACTCAGATGCCACGAGTGAAGAAGAGCTTAGTCCCAGAGGATCCTCTCCCCTACTTTAGATACCAATTACAAGGCTCAGACTGCTACCTGCACCTTTGACCAACTGGCTGTAAACCGGGGATCCCATGACCCACTGCTTAGGTTCAGTCATTTGCTAGCACAGCTCACAGAATTCAGGGCATGCACCAGTGAACTAGAAAGGATATAATAAAGGAGGAAGATTAACACCCAGATGAAGAGGTACTAGGAAGGGGTGTGCCACCCTCCCAGCATGTGGATGTGCTCGCCAACTTACGAAACCCCACACTTTTGGGATTTTAACAGACACTTCATCACACAGGTCCAATCAATTATGAATTCAGTCTCTAGCTCTTCTCCTCTTCTCAGAGAATGAGTGATAGAGCTAAAACTTCCAAGCTTCTAATCATGGTTCTTCTGCTGAAGAACCAGCCTTCATCCTCAAGCTGTTTCAAAGCCCACAGAGAGACACGTTATTAGAAGAAAAGCATTCCTATCACCCAGGAAATTCCAAGGGTTTTAGGAGCTCTGTGGCAGGACCCAGGAGCAGAAATCAACATATTCTATTATTTTACAATTAGGCTTTAGGACTTGACCAAATCTTTTTTCTGGCGGGGCACACAATTGAAGTCATAACATTATCCTTTTAAGTTGCCCATGATCCTAGTAGGTTGATATACCTGTGTGTACATACATTTAACATGAAATCTTTGTCAAATGAATACAACCGAGGTGTCCATCAGGCCATCTTTTTTTGTTTTTATTTTTTTCATTCAAAGGACACACCTTGATCTCTACTCTACACCCCTGACATCTTAGCTTACACAGAATGAAGCTATTCCGAAGTCAGTGAAAACAGGTTTTCAAGGGCAACTGGCCTTGTGGATTCACAGTTATGCGACCAGCTTGGGGGGGGGGGGGGTCTCCTGTCAGTCTGTGTGGCTCACCAACACTGAGTCATTTCTTAATGGTTCTCCTCAAAGTGAAGGTTCCTGCTTGAACTCTGTAATTCTTCCTCATACCGAACCATCACAAATGAGGAGGCTGAATGGGGCATAAGAAAACATTTGTATTTTGAGCACATAAAGATTTAGGCTTGAATCTAGTGTCCACATTAACCAGCTCAGGGACCCTGAGCAAGTCAATACAGTTTTCAAATCCATAGTCTGTGCATCTGTAAAATGAAAACTCTCACTGACAATGCCCAGAGCGATGCTGAGGATTAACGTGGATAAAGCTCTTGGCTTGACACAAAGGAGTACTTAGCAAATGTGACTTGTTTCAACCTCATGATAAATATGTCATGTTGAAAACTGACACCTGTATATGAAACCTTTGCCTTCCATGGAGTAGTAACGACAAAATTATCATGATCATATGTATCATTATGTATTTGACAGAAATAAAACAAACATCAATTTTAATTAAAATGATAATTTATAGGCTGAAGTAACTGTGTTCACTTTTTGGGAATGCCACTAATAAAATTAGATCACAACAGAATTGAGAATGCAGAGTTACTCATAGAACAAACATTTCTCGAGCATCATATATGGGCCAGATATTTTTTTTAGGGACAATGTGTCAGAGCCACCAGTGATATAAATAGCAGGAGGAAAGTGGCACGACTTACCCCACCGACTTTTTCAAAGTGAGATCCATCTTTCTTGAAATCAGTGAGGGCCCCATTGAAATACCAGGTGAACATGATGTCTAACAGGGGGTCATGCTGCACTTGGCAGGGCAAAATGACACTTTCGCCAACGGAGACATCCATGTTGGATGGTGCCAAAGTGATTCTCGTTGGTTCTATTAAAGAAAGAAGAAAGGTTTAAGTAAAGCATTAGCATTTTTATTTTGATGACATTATTTTCACAAGCTGATCATTTAGGGTACATGAATAAAAGTTTCCAAGATTACTAGAGAAATTTTTATGCAGATCTGTAATACATGTCATCGGATCTACAAATTCTTGTTAAAAAGAATTAGGATATTTGAATTGATAGAATTTATCAGTTAAAAAATAAATTCACCTGTAAACAAGAGTTGGAATATTACTACAAAATCAATATTAATGTAGTTTTATTGCTTTGTGAAATATGAGGTTAGAAATAGAAACCACTGAATTCTCATGGACTTTTAATGATTCAAAAATGCAAAAAAAATTTAAATAGACTCAAACGTTTGAAAGACCATATAAAAGACATATAGAACAGGTACTATGAGAGGGATGCTAAGTTAAAATGTTAATTAATGTGTTGCCCCCCTCCCGAGGGTGCCCATGTACATTTCCTTTTCCCCATCCTCATAACAGTCCTCCCATCTACTGCGAATTAAAATTTCTGTGGCCCCATTTTTCCATGGTTGCTCCTCATTTGTCGACTCCATGTTGCAGCAAGAGTCTTTGAGAGAATCATTTATGCATGTTGTCTACAATTCCTCTAGTAAATTCCCTCTTTAATCCACTCCAGTTAGCCTCTGGCTCCTCGCAAGCCATTGGTTTTCGTCAAGGTTCCCAGTAATCACCCCGCTGCAAACCAATGGCACATTTTCCAATCTCATCTTACTTAATTGACCACTCAGCAGCATTTACTACCCTTGATCATTGTCTTCCTGTCAGTTCACTTTCTTTGCTTGATTTCTGGGACACCAAACTCTCTTTGTTTTCTAGAACCATCCGTGCCAGTCATTCCTTATCTGGTACCACTTCTCTTTCTAAATCTCATAATGTTAGACTGCCTCAAGCTCAGTCCTTGGTTTTTCCTCATTCTTTATCTTCACTCACTCCCTCAGTGATTTTAGTCATTCTTTGTTTTTCAAGTATATACCTATATGCTAACAACTCCCAAATGTGTATCTCCATTCTTCCTCTCTCTCTCCCCAAACCCAGATTCATATAACCAAATTCCTCTTTGGGAAACATACTTGGTTGGGTGTTATAATACACATTAATGTTCACTGCAATTTCCTTAAACACATACAGTAGGATTAAATTATCAACACTTTTGAATTCAGGCATAACCAAATGCTAATGCTTGGCCGAGGAAATATAAGATGGAGTTATGGGTGGCACTGACAGGCAGAAGCCTGGAAGAACTAAGAGACCATCTGATGTGTTTCTCTTCTTCCACTGCGATGGACAATGTGTCTGATGGTGGAGGCACTGGGACCCTTTATATCTGAATGAAGACAAGATAGCTGACCCACCATGGACTTGCTATATAAGCAAAAAGGTCTGCTATTTTAACCCACTGAAAGGTTGGATTTATTGCTAATGCCAGAACACTGTGGTCTGCTTTACACAAATAGAGCCTAATGAACATGTCATACCTAACTCATCCAAACTGAACTTCTGGTCTATCTTTTCCCAAATTTGTACAACCTTCCCATCTCAGTTGTTTTGACTGTCATTCTTTCTGTTATTCGCCAGATGCCCTGCAACCATCCTTTTCTCCTTTTTCTTGGGCTTCACATTCAATTCATCATCAACTCTTATTGACTCTATAAGCAGAGCATTTACAGAATCTGATCCTTTCCCATCAATTCCTCTGCTGCTACTTTCCCTTGGGTCATTACCATCTCCAGCTTGGTTTGCAGCCATGGTATTCTGAGATCTCTTCCATTTCTACTCTTGATTCCCCCTTTGTCATCAGAGCAGCTAGACTAAATCTTCACATCATGCCACTTCTCTGTTGATTTGCACCAGCCTCCACTTCTCACTTAACTGAAAGCTAAAGTCCTAACAAAGTCTACAAAACTCCTCCATGACTGTCCCCAAGGAATCTATAAGTTAATTCCTCCATGTCCACACTTTGTCGAAACCTCTCTTTCTCACCGGGTCCATGCCAGTTATGGTGTTTCTGTCCCAGCTTACCTCTACCATACACTCTTCCTTATTTTCTCAATTGTTTGCAATTTTTTCCTTCTAATAATTTCTTGTCTTTTATTCCTACTACATGTTTTCTTTCTACCTCTGGTAGAAGGTAAGGTTCATAAGGGCAGCATCTTTGCCATTTTTTGCCAACATAGGCTTAGCACCTGACACAGAGTAGGTATTCATTTTTTTTTTCTTGAATGAATAAATAAACAACATATATCTGCAACTCTCTGTGACTCTCACTGATGGCAAAGATCATTCCATGGCCTTAAATGTCTCCAGAAAATATCAATGATATTATGAAAGACCACATTCAAAAGATCTGACATAATAGAATACCATAAAATTTCATCATCAGCATATGCTATTTGTAATTCTTCTGCCCATCATACCAGCATATAACTAAAGTGTTCCCTGGTGCACACTGTGGTATGTGAAGAAATATTAAGAGTTGTTCTCTTGACTTCCACCTGTTAAAAATAACAGTGGAAACAGGTTCTATACCTTCAAAGTGCACTGCATATTGTAAAAAATCTGTTCCCTTCCCTTGATCTTTATAACATACCGCAATGTTCATCTCTACATAAGGTAATCTTTAAGAAATGTACCTACCCGTAACAACCAAGTGCGTTGTGCCATTTGCTTTTCCAAATTGGTTTTCTGCTATGCAGGTGTAAGTTCCAACATCAGCTTTAGTCACATTGGCTATTTTAAGTCCTCCGTCTTTTAAAAAAGAAATTCTAAAGAAAAAACCAAATTAGACAAATAAATATATAATAGTCATTTTTCCTAAATAACAATTTTCAAATAGAACTATCACCTTAAACTAGGATTTCTATGGCTAGATAAACCAGTCGTTAGCCTCTTTGGGAATAAACACTACTAAAATAAAATTTACATACACATACACTCACACACACAACTCTAAGAGAAGATGCTCTACCAATTTGAACTTTTCTTGACATTTTAATGCAGCATTACTTAATCCCATTATTTAACATTATACCTACTTTCAGGGATGTCTTTATCAAATAAGTGTGAAATGCCTTCTAAAAATATATGGTGTGGTAGATTGTTCATGATGGGCTAACCTTATCAGCTTGGTGAAAAAAGAAAATAGACATGAATTCCCTTAACTTTGAAACAGTATATGAGAATTGAGAAACTCTCTTTCCTTTCATAACGAACTTGAAAGAATCACATTTGACCCAATATAAATTCAAATTTTATAAAATAACACCTTCATGGCCACTTGTGAGCTATTGCAAAGAATCAGCAGTACAAATGAACCTTACATTCGAGTTGCTGAGCATATGCTTAAAGTACTTAAAGCTTTTGTACCTAACTAATTAATTAAGGAGATACAAATGAGTGTCTCACATGTGCGAGGCATTATGGGACTCTCTGGGATTATAGTGTGAACAAGATAGAAAATCTCCACCTTCATGGAATTAACAGTCTACTGAGCAACATAGACAATAAATAACCAAGTTCAGATATTTGAGAAGTACTCTGAAGGAAACAAACAGGGTGATATAATAAAGAGTAATAACTATAAGGAGTGTTTCCATGATAGGGTGCCTTAGAAATTCCTCTTAGAAGAGGTATCATTTGAAATGAGAAAGAATGAGAAAGAGTTTACCTATCATTAGTCAGATCCACAAATCTTAATGGCCCATCTTGTCTACCTGTAATTATTTCCCCTTTCCTTGAATTCCTAAAATCTTTAACTACTCATACCATACATTTAACACTTAGGATGCCTTTTATCTTGTATGATTCATATCTTTGGTATGTGAGTGTCAAATCTATCCAAAGACAAGGTCAACTTCTTTAAAAAGATTTCCAACCCCAGCATCAGCATGACATATGGAAGCCATGATTAATAAGTGTTTCCAACTTTAAGGCTCTACAACAGACAGGGAGGACACTAAGGGCATCAGACCATAGTGGATGATCTCAACTCAATTTCTAAGTATTATCCTGCTTGATGTAAGATTTGCAGGTGAGTATCAAAAGTGTGATTTGTCTGAGTTTATATATCAAAAATATACAAGATACTTATTTTATATTACACATCTGTATTTTTAATGTATTTTATATTACCTATACATATATAGTCCTTTGATGACCTGTAATTCACTTTCACTCAAATCCTACTTCCATTTTCTGGAGTGAGAAAGTGGTATAATTAGAGCCAGCACACAGAGACCTGCTCATCATCCCAGGTAGATTATCCATGAAAGTCTGTTCGTCATGTGATTTTTTTTTTTTTTTCGGTCTTAATCAAAAGGTGCTTTTATTTTATTTATTTATTTATTTTTTATGTTCCAAGATTCATTGTTTATGCACCACATCCAGTGCTCCATGCAATATGTGACAAACAAAAGGGTTTGAGAACAATGGCCTAGAAAGCTAATCAGGGAACACAGAACATTTTGTTTTAATTTGAGGGGCAAAGTACAAGGGTTACAAATTCCAAGAACTTTCCTAGGTAGCTCTGAAAAAGGTGTAATATCTGATTCCCCTCATGGAACCTTGACCACTTCGATGGGTATGAAATACCCGCTGGTTGATCTCTTTTCTCAAAGAGGTCATCAAAGAAAAATCTCTATACCTTAGCTTCTCAGAGAACAAAGATTTCCTTAGATAGTGTGCAGTAACAGCAGAAAGAGGAGACCCTGCAGAGGGACACATGCAAACCAAACACTCCACATACAGAGACTATTTTGAGAAACACGGGGAGCAACCTGAAAGAAATGGAAGTCTGATCATGTAATTCCGCAATTACCCCAATCCCAGCTTAGACGGCTTCTCTGGCATCACACCACCTACAGAAGAATGACTACAGCCTAAGGCTGAGATGTATTTTCTCATCAGGACCCCACCTCTCTCTAATGTCCTGAAGCCACGTGATTCTACCCCTTGTTCGTTTTTCCCCACTCACACATACTTTCTTTCAAATGCTTTTATGCTTCTTCTTGCCCTGGTGCCTTTGTGAACACTGTTCCCTACATCTGGTTAATGTGCACTCAACCTTCAGATTTTGGCCACTTCCCAGAACCACGGGTCAGAGGAGGTGTTCCTGTAAATGATGATACAACTTCTGTGCCTGCTTTATAACATTTGACAGCTGGCCCATTACACATTTGTGTGCTTATTTGACTAATTTTCTCCTCTAGTAAGCTCAGAGACTGTAAGCTCTCTGGCGGTAGGGAGGGTGTCTTGAGAGTGTCTGATTTACACATCACTAGATTTCTAGAGCCTTGAACCATTCCTGACAGAGTAAATGTTCAAAATTGATGCTTGCTGAATGAACAAAAGATTGTATGTCTCTAGAGAGTCACTACAGAAGAACAGGGATTAGCACTCAAGACAGGTTGCACGGCACTGAGGATTTTTTAAAATTTTTTATTTTTTTATTTATTTGACAGAGATCACAAGTAGGCAGAGAGGGAGGCAGGGAGAGAGGGAGAGGAAGAAGCAGGCTCCCCGCTGAGCAGAGAGTCCGATGTGGGGCTTGATCCCAGGACCCTGGGATCATGACCTAAGCCGAAGGCAGAGGCTTTAACCCACTGAGCCACCCAAGCACCCCCGGCACTGAGGATTTTAGAAATTATAAGAAAATAAATTCAGAATGTGTGCAGACTATTATGCCCATATATGTGTATCTACATATACACATATATATGCCTATTTATGTGCCATATATAAATCTATCTATACATTTGCACATGTTTCTGCATAAGGTTGACCCGTGAAATAAGGGTTTGAACTACATGATTTTTTAAATACAGTATTACAAATGTATTTTCTCTTTCTTATGATTTTCTTAACAAAATTTTCTTTTATCTAATATACTTTATTATAATAATTTGTCTATAATACATACAACATACAAAATATGTATTAATTGACCAAGCTATTGGTAAGGCTTCCAGTAAACAGTAGGCTCTTAGTTAAGTTTTTAGAGAATCAAAAGTTACACGGGATTTTCCATTTTGCATGGGGTTGGCACACTTAACCTCCATGTTGTTCAAGGATCAACTCTGCAAATACATAACGTGGAAAAAAAGGAAGCTGAGGCAATAGAAGTCAGGATGAAGAGAATTTAGAAATTCCTAGGATAAGAGGACTACAAATGTACTTTCACTATGAAGAAAGAAGTTAAGAAACGGGGAGAGTGTAAAGATAAAGGCAGGGAGACAGGGAAGGAGGAAGAGAGAGAGAGAGAGAGTGAGAGAAAAGTTACTGAGAAAAGTCTCTGAGTACAAACAAGGGCAATGCTCCTGACCCATTTTGCTTGCTAATCCTATCTGTAAAAATCTGGGGTCATGATCTTCAAAGAGGATAGGACTTGACCCATAGAATTGCTCAATCAATTTTACTTACCTTTATTAGTAAAAAAAATAAAAAATAAAAAAAAATATTGCAGGTTTACTGGAGTTTTAAATATGTAAAGAAAGCAAGCTAGGAGACGGTTATCAGAAGGTCTTAAAGATACTTAAATAGTGAGGCAACCTCATCTGGTCTGAGATAGAGGCTGAAGGTGGGAACTGACCGCTTCCAAGATTAGCAAGCATGAAATCAAAGTAAAAATGTCTCTGGTTGACGGAACAAATATTCACCCAAAGCTCAGATCTTCTGATTTGGATATCACAGAACAGAGACAGGCAACTGCGGATACCTTCACATCCTATGAATTGGCCTAACAGCCAACCTTCCACAACAAATACAGAACTATTAGGGGTATCGGAAGAACGACAAAACCTTTAGGGCGTGAGGTTTAATAGCTCTAAATGAGCAAACCTATCTTTATGATGATGCCAAGAGGAGGAATAGCTTCAAAAACAAGGCTAACAACTTAGGAATCACATGGACCTCAAAACAAACATATTGACTCTCAAAGAATGCCAACTCTGTACATTGTGAAATTTTGAGCTAATTGGGTATTTTCTTCCTAAATTGGTTCTTCCAGTAAGATCTAAGAGGCCCACAGGGCATTTCACACAACATAAAAATAAACAATATTCAGTAAATGGATGGAGTAATTGTTTCTCAAAAGAAAACCTTCAATAACCCATGCTTCCCTACAGAGATCCAAAGTGAAAATTTTATACTACTTCAGTATAAATGAAATTGCTTTCTAAGCTTTCTGGGAACACGTTTTGCTGCAAACGGATAGAGCTGAAAATGTAGATAACAATGAGTGTCTCTAAGTCTTGGCATAAAAAGTTAAACAAAGATTTATGAGATTAACATTCAGAAATGTGGGACTCTAGTTTCCTTTGAAAAATGTAGAATTTAAATCACTGTGGCATTTTTGACTCCTTGATCGGTTTTTACAATATGCCTTTATATATCTCCTTTTATCAGACTTTCCTTTCATAGTAAAAGAGGTTAATTATTTTACTTAACTGTGCAGTCTATGGTTAGTTTGGGATAAGTAAACTTAATTGCTCTAGGCTGCTCGAATGGTCCATTCTGTAATGCAGTGATGGCACTGAATTTATGGCTGTTAAGAAAAGCTGTTTGTTCAAAAAGTTGACTGTCATCTAGGCAACACTGACCTGTACCTTATGATGACACGTAACCATTCATAATAACACAATATGTTTTAGAATGGGAACACTGCGGTCTATTGTGCATGCAAGGCAGGATTTCTGAATATATTGTTTTACCCTTGCCTATGTTCTGAATATTACGGTAATTTATTCAACTTGAATTTTAACAAACACGCCGCAACTCTACATTTTCTCAGGAAGCACATCTCAGTGGAGATGAAATCACATGAGATCGTAATGATTAAACTGCTGTATAGAAAATAACAAGGCTATTTTGGACTTCACTTTCTGAGTACATATTCGAAGAGACGGATGCTTACAATTAGCCGTAAGAGAAAAGTACTCACAATGCATATATTACAAGATAAATAATGACAGTTAAGAAAAGCAAATATAAATTGATGAAAATGCATGAGAAAAATAAGTGTCAGTGAAAAAGAGCACGGAGTGCTTGTTTTCGTTTGCAGCTCCTGCTCAGCCTCCAACGCTTGGTGAAAAGAACTTCTGCCCCCTGAGTTCAACGATAATGTACACACACTCTTTAGGAAAATTATATTCGAATTTTCATTCTTTTAGCTATACCATTTTGGGCTTTTGTCTTATCAATTCAGCAGTGTTAGGTTAGTGATTTATTGGTTGGCAAATCTCCAAGGAAAAGAGAGGCAGAGCAGAGAAGATTCAGCAGTTAATTATCCTATTTTTGAGTAAGCACTAGGATAATACTATGAGGCATTGTTACTTGGTTGGGACACATAGATTACATGGAACAGGCATCTAAGGTCCTAGAGAGATGTACTTTTTCCATATCAATTAACATTTCTTCATACTCATAAGAAAAGAATCAACAACAGTAAAGGACATAAGCATTACTTTTATAAAAAAAAAACCTTTCCAAAAGCATGTTTATCATGACAAATAAATCTGGAGTTCAGTTTCTTTTACAACAGGGATGTGATTGTTTTTTCTTCTAAAATGGACTCAAGCCAATAGAACAAAAGGCCCCTAAGAGGGGATTTCCAATTTGAATTATTATATAAAACTACTCATCTAAGTAATTCATGGGGCTGAGGTAATCCATTTGAAACATTTAAATCCTTATATAATAAAGTATCTGCAAAAATGATAAATATTCCTGAATGAGGGAGTAAACCAAACAAGACAAACAACTCTCTAACGCCTCACGTATTTAAAAGAAAACCTCAAAGGGAATAGTTATTAAGCTTCAAAGCGGGGCCATATTTGACACTATTCTTTCCTGCTTGAGAGAGAGAGAGAGACTCGTAAGTGAAATCAATGAGCATCACAATGTCAGTTCTACTGCTTATACTATACATAAAGCTGATTTAAAACTGCTTAAGTAAGTAGTATGTTTTTTTAATATTTCACCCCTGAATTAGACAGACTTAAGTACACTGGCTCAAGTGTACAACCAGGCCCTTCCTGTAAGGGCGAGGTCTCTTACTGCATGGTAAAGAGAACATCGAAATACATTCATTCTCTACAGGAAGGCAGACACTAAAGAGAAAGAGAAGAATCCTGATGCGGAGCTCCATCTCAGGACTCTGAGATCCCGACCTGAGCCAAAATCAGAGACCAATGCTTAACCAACTGAGCCACCAAGGAACCCGTGGGAACCACACTTTGAGTAATGGTATTCTATACTCTGCCTATTGGATTCTCCCTCTTTCAACTTTCATTTGTGAAACAAGAACAAAAATGATGCTTCGTTCATTCATTCTAGTACTTGCTCTGAGAATATGGTCCAGTCCCTTCTGCCAGGACTTCTGGAGCCACTTAGCTTTCTGTCCATCCCTGAGTCAGTTTCTGCAACTTACCTAATAAATCTGAGTAATACCCTTGAATAAGTCCTTAGCTACAGTTACCAAATCCCTAAAAGATATGAGCAACCACAAATTGGTGGCATGTGCATAGTCTTTTTTTCAATACACATTTGTTATCTTAACAAATATGAAGGGTTCAGAAGCAATCTTCCATATAAGGAGGACAAGGTTTTATCACAAACCAAGAGTGGCCCAAAAAACATCTGTCCGGATACTGTGTTCTTGCATGGCAGAATGAATGTGGCTCCATTATCCCAATTCCAACATTATTTTCTATTTTAGATATTCATCCATGTATAAGTGGCCATTTATTTTCTGCAGCATACAGAGGGATACAGAGTTCTTTGAGTATTTCAGAAGTGTGAGAACTCTGTGCAGAGCAAATACACAGACAGACAAAACAATAGTAACAAATGTGATACAAGTCAAGTGGAATAATCTAAGGTTTTGTGGACTTCAGATTGGTAACTCCCACTAGCAATTCAACTCATCCAATGATAACGAAACTCTGTTCGAAAACTTTTTGTTTTGGATATTCCAGTGTTTGCCTTTTTAGATGTACATTATTAAGATTTTCCATCATGATGACTGTGTACATTTGGTGACTAGCTCCTTAAAAATTGTCTTGTGCAAAAATAGAGTGGTAATGTAAATAGTGAAAACAAACTGGTGGTTGCCAGAGGGGAGGGGTACAGAGGGCAGGGCAAAATGGCAGAAGGGAAGTGGGAGGTTCAGGCTTCCAATTATGGAAGGTGTAAGTCACAGGGGTAAAAGGCATGGCATAAAGAATATAGTAAATGGTATTGTTACAGCATTGTCTGGTGAATGATGGTAGCTACACTTGTGGCCAGAATAGGGTAACATACAGAATTGTGGAATTACGATGTTGAACTCCTGAAACTAATGTAACATTGTGTGTCAACTATTACCTCACTTAAAAAAAGAAAGAGTAGTCATGTCGCACCCCTCAAGAATGTAGAGTCATGGGCCACGTGTTCATTCATAACCTTGGGTGGGTCCCAAAATGTTTTCTGAGAAAAATCTCAGGCCTAACAATCTGCACTTTTCTTGTCCTCCCCCCATGCGGAGGCGTGATTATTGTCTATTCACACAGGTTCTGGTGAGCCACCACACCTTTAATCAGATGATATATTTATTATTCATAATATTATAAATAAATATTATAATTCAATATTACCTATAATAATATAATTAAATTGATTTAAATTGACCTAATTAATAATTCATTATTATGTTAGATATCATTATTTATTTATAATGTTTATCAGATGATAAACATTTGTTAACTGACTCTTTATAAGCACTGACCCTTTATTTTCACAGCAGCCTCTTCTGTGGACCCTACATTCCTGACACCAGACATAACCTTGAGACAATTTCTATTTCAAGCTCACTAAAAACATACATGTGAGAAATAATACGCATGGAAAATTAACTAGAAGAATGCGATCTACCTCTTTCTCAAGAGCCTTAAGTCTTAATATCCGAAGTTATGCTTGGATTGCAAAGAATAAGGGAAAAAAAAACCTTTAATACTCACTGAGAAGTCATTTTATTTTTTTAAAAAACATTTTAGATTAATCATTGTAGAGAGAATGAGCATGAATGGTGGGGAGGGTCACAGGGAGTGGGAAAAGCAGACTGCCCGCTGAGCAGGGTGCCGAACTCAGGACTCCATTCCAGGACCCTGAGATCATGACCTGAGCCAAAGGCAGATGCTTAACTGACTGAGCCACCCAAGTGCTCCAAGAAGTCACTGTCTATATTGTAAGAATGTGGACTGTTAGAATTACATTACTCAATGTTCTCTTCATGACAATCTATTGGATTTGGATATACATATTTGAACTTTTATGCCTAGGGAGAGCTGTATATCTCCTTACCAAAATGGTTTCATTTCACCTTAGGGGCATCAAGGACTGTGTAAGTGGCAGTATTTTTGTCTGCATATTTTTAGCAGAAAGCTCTGAGCCAAAATTGTGCATCTCAAATACATGAATGGATCCACTGGGTTATGTTTTGCAAATCTCCCTCAGATACTCATCCAGCAGGGATTTATTGAACATGTACTATAGATCATGCTCTAAGAGGCATTAGGGATTCCCTGGTAAGAATTGAAGCTGTCCTAATTAATACGACTTATATTCTAGGCAAATGGAATGCTGGCATCTTTAACTTCTCCAAAATATTTTTCTCCCCAGTGTGTAAATCATGTATACTTTGATAAACTGTCTCAAGTTCTTTCAGGAATGAAACATGACATGTGTAAATGAAATAAACTAGGACAAATCAAGTTATTAAAATGAGGCTAGAGTAATAAAGAAATAATAAATAATAAATACAGTGGTGTATCAATATATATATATTTTTAAATTTATTTAACACACAGAGATCACAAGTAGGCGGAGAGGCAGGCAGAGGGGGTGGGGGAAGCAGGCTCCCTGCTCAGCTGAGCAGGGAGCCCGATGCGGGGCTCCATCCCAGGACCCTGGGACCATGACCTGAGCTGAAGGCAGAGGCTCAACCCACTGAGCCACCCAGGCGCCCCTGTATCAATATTTTTAAGTACCTAGAAAAACATGTAATTTATATCAAGTTTTAAAATACTACCATTTTCTTAATTAAGTAAATACTGGAAAATAAAGAGCCTAATAAAATCTTAAGGTAAAGTTAAACATGCCTATTTCTTTAGTATTTGAATGTAAAAGGTCAGGAAATAATTTTTTTCCCAAACAAGATAGATTTTTACATATTCAATCTCAATTATAGATTTCAGGACTTCATACTCACAAAGGGTCAATCATTCACATCTTTTTTTAGAAACTGCTCTAGCAATGAAATCTTCATTAAGATAGAATTTTAAAATATCACAAATAAATCAGGAAGTGGAAAACAGATCAAAGTGCAAAATAATTATTTTTAAGTTTGTTAGGCAGTAAGAAATTTAACTCAGTGTACCAACTCATTAGAACTTACATAACAGATCATAAATTATGAATAACACCTTCCAGCATCAGAATGTGGGAGGCAGCAACCATCGCTACTGAAACACATGTTTTTTTCCTTTTTTATGGAAGTGCAATGGCACCTCACCTAATCATCCACTCACCCATCCATCCATTTACCTATCTCTCTACCTCTATTTCTGTTAAAGGTTCAGGGAGGCCAAGAATTAAGGAACTTTTAAAATTTTTAATAAAAAGCCTCAAGTAGAAATTTATTAGAAAGCCAATTTTTGGTATATTTTTAAGAAACTTGTGCTGCGGGGTGTCTGGGTCACTCAGTGGATTAAACCTCTGCCTTTGGCTCAGGTTATGGTCTCAGAGTCCTGGGATCGAGCCCAGCATCAGGCTCTCTGCTCAGTGGGGGCCTGCTTCCTCCTCTCTCTCTGCCTGCCTCTTTGCCTACTTGTGATTTCTCTCTCTGTCAAATAAATAAATAAAATATTAAAAAATATATTAAAAAAAAATTATAGAGGTGCCTGGGTGGCTCAATCGGTTAAGCACCTGACTGTTGATCTCAGCTCAGGTCTTAATCTCAGAGTTGTGAGTTCAGCCCCACACAGGGCTCCATGCTAGGTATGGAGCCTACTTAAAAAAAAAAAAAAAAAAAGAATAAAGAAAGAAAAAAAATTTAAAAAATTATAGGTATTTTTAAGAAATGGAAACTGCTCAGAAAAGAATGAACTTCACTTCAGTAGGTATTTTTTGAGGACTTAAATTGCACTATGTATTTTGGAAAATAAGAGTAAGAACTAGCCCCTTGCCTTTGAAGACATAATCTAATGGCTGAGGGGCATACCTATAGTTCATGTACAATGAACCATAAAATGTGATCATTTGGTAGGAATTTTTTTTTATAAGTAAGGTACAAATTTATCCAACCCTATCTTCAAAATACATGGTATCTTTTCTTCTCCATTTCACCCACTGTTGGCCTAAACCAAGCCTCCAGTCAATCTTGTCCTGCCATCTACAAATTGCTTCCTAACCAGATTTCCACTCTCTTCCTTTTTTTCTTCAACCCACTCTCCGTACTTCAGCCAGAGTTCTCTTTTAACCAGGTCATGTCACACATTTGCATTAAGGCCTCCAATGAGTCTTACTCTATCTAAAATAAAATCCAACATTTTTATCATGGTCTTTAAGGATCCCATCTCTGAGACTTCCTATTTAATTCACTGGTTGGTTTGTTTATTTTTTTTCCCCTAAGGTTTTATATTTTGTTCCTCTCCTGATCTATACACATGACACCTCAGTGCCACTGGTTTCCTCCTCATTCTCAAACCAACCTCATCCCCATCTCTGGCCTTTGTTCTCGTTGGGGCGTCTTCCTGGAAGGCGCGTCTCCCAATTCCTGGCACAAGGCATTGCTTCTTGCCATTTAGTTTTCTGCCCCAAAGTTACTTCCTTAATGAGGCCTTTAAAAAAAATTTAAATTGTATATAATTATATATATATATTTTTCTTTATGGCTAAAGAAATTATCTTTTTAAAATGATGTACTCTGCCTCTCCCATCTGCAATTTCTACGAGGTCTTTTTCAACTTATCTGTGTTCTCTATTTCCCTTCTGCAACTCCCTTGAAGAAGGGACTGTGGCTGTTCTATTTGTGTGATTTCCTCAAAGCCCAGGGCAATGCATGGCATGTAGGAGGTATGCCAGACTGCACTTCCCAAAGGTGGCTGCAGTTAGATTTCCCATCATACCTGCTCCCCTAGAATCTTGCTACTCTCTCATCAAGAGGTAGAGTCTAATTTCCTTCCCTGTGAATCTTCCCTGTGAATCTTCCCTATGAACCTGGGGTTCCTTAATAACCAGTGGAATGCTAGAAAAGTGGGCTGTTGGGTCTTCCGAGCCTAGACGACTCATGTTCCATCTTGCTACCTTGAATATTCATTCATTCACGAACCGCATTAGCTGCCTTATAAACATTTCAAATCCCTAGAGACAGTGTGCTGTGAGGAAGCATAAATTAGCCCACATGGAGAAAACACATGGAAAGGGGTTGGGGCTGCCAAAGAGAACACACAGGGAACAGCCAGCTCCCAGCTGCTCTCGCTCTAGCCACTGCCCCACTACAGTCATGGGAGACAAGCTAAGCTAATACCTAGTACCAACTCATTAGAACTTATGTAACAGATCATAGATTATGATCTCATGGCTGAGCCTTTTCCCAATTTCTGACCCACAAAACAGTGAAATCTAACAAAGTGACTGTTTTTACACCACTGGCTTTCACAGTGATTTGCTATGCAACAATAGTTAATGGGAAATGTAGATGTTAAATATTTGAGGAATAAATGAATGTTGAAATGAACAAACAAGTATGGAGCAGAGCCTGAGGCGGCCAGGATAGATAAGCAAAAGGCTCTCAGAGAACCCAGCGAAGACGGCCTTCTGCACAAACAGTTATAATGCACTGTGTTAGGTGATACAATTGGATAAAGAAACCACAAGGGTAAAGCAGAAGAAAGGGCAATTAATCTTGCTCCACTGGGTTTGGGGGAAGTTCCCACCATGAGTAACAATAAGCCAGACCTTGAGGGACAAGTTTGGGTTTTCTAGGTTGAGGAGAAAAGATATTCCAGCCAGAAGAAATTATAAGAGCAAAAAACCCAGGATAAAATAAGAATTCTGTCCATTTCTCCTTTCTCTTAAAATTTATTCAAAAGGCAATGGTACATACCCCTGTCCTCTAAGTTGATAGTGTTAAAAGAGTCAATATCCTTATTTTGAGAGAAAGCATGTGATTTTTCCTATCTTAAACACATTATCAGGAAAAAGAGCAAGGTAGTATGTGATGATAATATAAGTTTTTACAATACCATTAATATATTTTTTTCTTTCAATTTTCAGTAAAAAAACAGAACATTGGCTGGGCTGTAGGTAAGCATGTATAGAATCTTGCAGCTTGAGTAGAAATGCTTTATGACCAAACAGATGTGGTATGGGTAAACACAACTAGGAAGTAAAACACATACTCTGAATATAGGTATGAATTAATTACCCAGTTCTAATAAGGAATGGGCTTCAAGTCAATTCCAACGTCCAGCACATTGAAATTTATTAACCAGCTATCCCCTTACCAAAATCATGATACTGACAAAATATTTTTTAAAGTGGCCTTAACTTTAATAATTCATAAAAATCAAACTTGAAATATGAGTTTAAGAACCGCATGGTCATTTGCAAAATTTAGCTGATATGATTTTTGAAAGCATCAATTCTGGGATGCCTGGGTGGCTTGAGTCCTGCACCTGGCTCCTTGTTCAGCAGAGAGCCTACTTCTCCCTCTGCCTCCTGCTTCCCCTGCTTGTGCTCCCTCCCTCTCTCTCTCTGACAAATAAATAAATCAAATCTTAAAAAAGAAGAAGAAGAAAGCAGCAACTTCTTGGGGTGCCTAGGTGGCTCAGTCAGTTAAGCATTTGACTTTGGCTCAGATCATGATCTCAGGGTCCTGGGATTGGCTGCACTGGGCTCCACGCTCAGCAGGGAGCCTGCTTGTCCCTTTCCTTGCTCTGCCCCTCCCCCACTCGTGTTTTCTCTTTCTCTCTCAGATAAAATCTTTCAAAAAAAAGAAAGCAGCAATTTCTTTAATAACATTTAGGTAAAATTTATTTATTTCAGGAGGCTGAAGTAATGAAAACTCAGCTGAGAGTTGTAAAAACAAAAGTCTTTACTCACTTTTAAACCCAGTCTTTTTACTCCTAAAGTATCTGAGCAACATGATGAAAACAGTTAATACTAAAAGCAACATGAGCAGCAATATCCAAATCCAGAAGCCACTATAAGAAATGCTTCACACACACACTATCCTATTTTTATCTCCGCAGCTCGAGTCCCCTGAGATAAAGAAATGTGAGAGAAACGGAGCAGGGACAGAGCTGGACATCATTTTTCCAAAGGAAACTTTGTCCTTCCTTTGCTTGTCAGGGAAGGTTAGTATTTTTGTCCAACCTTTGCTAAGAGTATGTGCCAAGAAAATACCACCTAACAGACTGGCTAACTTTGCAGTAAGACCCCATTTCACAAACAAGAAAATGAGACTCAGAGGTTAAATAATGGGCCTCGCTCTACCTCCATGGTAATCGAAGTGTCAAGATCTAACCCACACCTTTCTGATTCTGATGCTTTGCTAAAATTAAGTCAAGAAGGAAATCAAACCTACGTTTGGCTTCATCTGACACAGCAAACCATGTCCACAGTACTTAGTATGCTGCATGCCAATAGGCATAAATAATTCACGTAAATAATGACACAAATACCTACACAGAAACTTAGATGTCTGTGGTTAATGGGAGAAGCTCCCTAAGCATGTTCTGGTGGTTGAAGCGTGGGGGATGGCAAAGAGGAAGGGGTTAGGATGGCTTCCCAGGAGCCCTATGCCAACCCAAAAGTCTGGATTGCATTGAGTTTTCTCTTGATTATCTTCATTGTTAAATACTAGCTTAATCTTCTCAGAGGCTATGGGATGTAAGGAGCAAATGCACCCTTTCCTCTTTTCTTTATAGCTGGAAGCATGAGAGAAATGGAGGTGTGGGTTAGGGAACCCAGACAGGGAAGTGGGCTGTTCTCTACTCTCTGAGACTGTTGCATACTTACTGAGGTTTCTCAATCTCCCCTCTAATAAAAATGGTCACCCGATGTTCTCATCCTCTGAGAGAGGGAGATGGTGCTCTCTCTGGAAAAGAACTCAGGTCAGGCCTCCTTATTTTCCTGATCATATAGGGACTTTAGTAAAGACACAGTTAGAATAAATAACCCAATTCATCTCTGTCTATGCCATCCACCATTTTGTTCAGACGGTGTTTTACCTACTCCTTTCCCCTGTTAGATTTTATAGATCCTTCAGAACACAGCTCCAGGATTGCATCCTATAAGATGCCTCTCCTTCTGTGGAGCTGCTTTTTTAGCTCCCACGGCTGGGACAGCATCTCTTCTCTGTGCTTCTTACTCACTTCTATACACCCCCATTTTATACAAGGGGGCAGTGTCCAGTTTCCTCAGACCAGCACAGTTTATATGTATTGTCTTGAAGGTTAAATCCTAGCAGTGCCCCCTTTCCCCTCAAAATATCTCAGTTTACAGAATAAATTATATGATCACCATGATCATATAGTCTATCCCATGGCTAACTTTTCCAAACTATGAATATACCATGACTGGGCTCCTTAAGTGCTCTTGCTGTTTTGTATTCATCTGTGTATTCCCAGTGCTGGGCACAGCTCCCACTGCTGAATAAAGCTGAAATAAGTGGACAGGATGAGTACCTCCTCTGTAGAGAGAGCAAGGATGTCAATCTCTATTCAACTAATATCCAAGTTCTGAAAGAGGCAATACGACATACATTAAATAAAATTCTCCTTTGATCTTCTAAGTTCATCATTTCAGGATTAATTTGGACCTAAAAGTACAGGGGTAAAGAATTACCCAAGATCTTAGCTGTTTGCCCAAGGGTAGATTAACTGAAACGCACTGAGCTTCTATCCGTGTCGGGTAGCTGTGAGGTAACAGCTGTTTTGATGGCAGACGGAGGATGACAGAGAAGATAACAGAATCCAGTTCTTTGGGTGAAAGGGGGCAACAGAAGGCAGACAGAGAAGGGAGCAGCATTTTGAACACTATGAAACAACAACAACAACAACAAAGCCAGGCTCCACTGTATTTAGACAGAGAGGAGTGAAGAAATGTGGGGGAAATGGGGAAAGAATAAAGACAGAAACTTTGGCAAAGGAATCCCTGCTCTTCATCTAAGAGCTTGAGACAAGAGGAAGTGCCATCTAACAGATTTGCTGATAGTCACATAGCTCCTAGACACATCTTTACAGAGCAAGACTGTAGTGACTCGTGGTAGCAGTGGTGCAAATGCCAAGTGGCTCTTGCTCTGACAGAATTCTTCTGGTTACTGGCAAAAATTTCAATGCTGCTTCTCAGTGCTGTCGTGGAATTAGCTGATGTTTCACAGAAGGCAAAAGGGACCTGTTGGGAGCATTTCTTGAGCCTTTCAATTTCTCTATGAAGCTACTCATGAATTCAGGATGAAGCTAATATAAGATTGAATGTAAATTTTTGCTTAAAGAATAAAATATAATTTATTTATGGTGTGATTCACCCTTTTTGGTATGCAGTTCTGTTAGTTTTAATAAGTTAGTGTGGTCATGGTTATGACCATGTTAAGGTCAAGATCTAGAACAAATCCCTCACGCCTAAAAGTTCCCCATGTCCTGGGCGCCTGGGTGGCTCAGTGGGTTAAGCCGCTGCCTTCGGCTCAGGTCATGATCTCAGGATCCTGGGATCGAGTCCGGCATCGGGCTCTCTGCTCGGCGGGGAGCCTGCTTCCTCCTCTCTCTCTCTCTCTCTCTCTCTGTGCCTGCCTCTCTGCCTACTTGTGATCTCTGTCTGTCAAATAAAATGAATAAAATCTTTAAAAAAAAAAAAAAAAGGTGCATCTTAAAAAAAAAAAAAAAGAGTTCCCCATGTCCTTAAATAGTCAACCCCTCCACTCTGGCAACAGTGACCACTATTTTCTGTCCCAAAGGCTGTGCCTTTTTCAGCAGCTATATAAATGGATTGATACAGAATATAATTCTTACCGCATTTTCAAAGCCAGTTTTTTAACTATATGTAAAAAGCATGTTAAGAATTGGTTAATACGTTTTAAAAGTATTGTGTGGATTATGGGTATTAATATTTGGAAAAAATCTTTACTATTTCTTTCCATAAAAAGCATTTAAATTTCTATAATATTAAATGCTGCCGAGAACATGTGAAACAATTTTAATGTGTTTAATTAGAAGTAATGGGCCATTCTTTGAGTCTCTTTCAAATTGAGGCTATTGCAATAAAATATTTACTATTATAAGTAATAGCATTCAACTGAAAGCCCCATTTTTAAAAATAATTGGCTAATGCATTGTAAGTACCACTAAGTGAAAGAGAAAAGTTAAACATTCTTTAAAATATGCCAACTGGCTATTTCCTCTTGAATACCATGCCTGCTTGCATTCTCTAGAGTCTTTTCCAATTTTACTTTGCTTAAAGGAGAAAAAACATCCTCTTTCAATTCCAGCCTTTTTTGAAAATATGTGGATTATAAGCAAATGAATGAATGAATTAAAAAAAAAACACTAGGGCGCCTGGGTGGCTCAGTGGGTTAAGCCGCTGCCTTCGGCTCAGGTCATGATCTCAGGGTCCTGGGATCGAGTTCCGCATCGGGTTCTCTGCTCAGCAGGGAGCTTGCTTCCTCCTCTCTCTCTGCCTGCCTCTCTGCCTACTTGTGATCTCTCTCTGTCAAATAAATAAATAAAATCTTTAAAAAAAAAAAAAACACTAAAATACTGACAGCTGGAGTACTACCACTGAACACTCAATGGGGCAGGGCATTTCTGTTTATTCAGAAAACCTGTTTCTTGCAAGGGAGGAAAAAAGCACACCAACTTTTCTCAGTAGTGGATGATACAAATACAAAACAAAAAGAAAAAGCAAACAATAGTAGCAACTTTGCTCCACACTGATGCTAGTAATTTCGAAGATTAGAATATTTGCACACTAGGTGACTTAATATTGACCTTTACTTAGTAAATTGATTGCTTACAAATTAGGACTGTATGCCATTTATCTGAGACTATAAAAACAGACTTCTATACCCCATAACTTTAGTTTCCAACAGCTTCAGAGATAAGGTGTTGACTCTCTACCATTTAGTGCTACATACCTTCCAAGACAATTTTATTCAGTGCCACGGTTTCAGCTAAGATGTCATGCTCAGAACACCTAAATGTCTATCTGTTGCTCAAGCCTTTCTCCCAAGTTCCAAAGTCAGTTGGTCAAACCCTGTACGCTCATATATTCAGCTGGGTTTTCAATAAACATTTCAAATACCAACAATCCCAAATAGCACTTATATTTGTGCTTACTCTGTTCTTTCTGTAATGTTGTTTGTCTCACTGAATAGGTCTACCATGCTCCCTGATGTCTAAGCTGGAAATTTAGGATTTAGCCTTGACTCTGTTTCTTCAGATCATTAATCTAATCAACTCCTAGGTCCAGTGAACTTAACCCCTTCTCTAATTCCTCAGTACTTCTCTCCCTTTTCATTGCCTTTTCTTTACTTCAGCCTATCATACTCTCTTGTTCGGATAGGTGAATTTTTACTGATTGAGATTCTTGCCTCAAGTCTTTCTGCCACTCCAATCCATGTTCCCCACTGCCACCATTATGATTTTCTTCTAAAGAACATATCAAAATTAAATTTGATCTTCTAATTCTGCTACTTTGATTTTACTCTGTTGCTCCTCAGTGCCTGTGGAAAAAAGCCCAGGCTTCTTGATTTGGATTCCATGTCCTTCCCAGTAATATCCCGGCTCACATCTGCAGCCCTGCTGTCTGCATCCACCCTCACAAAGCACTTTACACTTGAAGTAACCTGAAGCTACTCAAGTTCATAAGCCCCTTTGCCCCGTGCCCTTCCACATCCTTTTCCTCTGCCTGAAGCATTCTTCTTCAGTAAACTCTAGTCACCTTTCAACTCTTTCTGTACAGATTACATTCCCCAGAAAGCCTGCCCAGATCCCTAATTTGTAGATGGGGACTTCTCTGGTAATCACTGAACATACTGTAGTTTCCCATTGAGTGTTACTGTAACTGCTCTGTGTTGCTTATCTTTATACCCAGGGACTTGTCTGATAAAAAATTAAATATCTGATGCCTAGCACAGAGTGAGTACTCAAAATATTTTCCAATGAATGAATGAGCACTTGCTTTTGAGACCTCAGGAATCATTACTGGCATTGTAAGATCTTATCTATTCAGAGCAGCTTTTCTAAGACCTCTGCTGGGAAGTAATTCCCCTATTACTTTAGCCTGAAATGCTCTCTGGACTTCAAGCAGGAACACTGATTTCTTCAAAACTATTCTGTAATTTAGGTGACTCACTGACTTAGATCCCCACTACTATCGCTAATGCATTAATTACAAAGCTGGTACAGTGCTGATATAAAAACTTACAAACCAGGTTGATTATAATTGTTCAAATGTATTGTGTGATTTCAATAGTAGACCTATTTATCAGCTTATACATTTTTAGGACATCTTAAATCCTTAGACTTTTTCCCCCCAATTTAACATTACTTTTTTCATGATTTAGGCTTTACATAATAAAGTACATGTATGTGTTGGCTTAATCAAGTTTATTTGCCACCAGCATTCCCTACACTAGGGTGGAGAAAGCTTTCCTCCTTACAAGTTTCTCATTCATGGACAAACCCAAGTTCATATAAAAAACAAAAACAAACCTAAAAAGCTAACATATTTAAAATCTTGCCATAAATACCCTCCCAACCTCCCAAAATTTTGTCTTCTCTTACAGTTTCAAATGTGCCAATAAATTCATCTGTTCCCCAAATCTGATGTGAATCGACATGTTTCAAGTTGCAACAGCCAATGATTGAACCATCACAATAAATCTATCATTTAAAGTGCTTCCCCAGTTTGGCATAAGACTGCAGACCAAGTCAAGAGGGACAGACATGGGGCTTTCGCTGCCAAGTGATGGCCGAGGCCCACTCTGATTTCACATGAACTTGGAGAAGATTCAAAAGTACAACTTGTTCAATAATTGCCTCTAACAGCCTTCTCCCTAAGCTTCAAGCCTCTGGCTCATCAGTGCTTTTGCTGTCCAAAGAGATAAAAGCAAAATCCAAAGCACCAGACTTTGTGCTATGTACTGATGTTTGGGTCTCCTCAAAATTCATAAGTAAAACTATAATCCCCAGTGTGATGCTATTAGGAAGTTGGGTCTTTGGGAGGTGATTAGATCCTGAGCAGAGGGGGGAGGGGGGGTTGGTGCCTCATGAATGGGATTAGTGCCTTTTTTGAGACCTGAGAGCTCTCTTGCTCTCTATCTGCCATGTGAGCATATAAGAAGATTGCCACCGAAACCCAGAAGAAGTCCCTTCTCAGAGCTTGACCAAGCTGGAATCCTGATCTCAGACTACCATGCCCAGAACTGAGCAAAATAAATTTCTGTTGTTCATAAACCATCTGGTATATGGTACTGCACTAAAAAAGCCCAGACTAAGATACTTGGAAGGGACTGAAACACTATGACCCTCTTCTTAAACATGTTTCCTCTTCTTAACCCTATTTTGTAACTAAACGTTTCCTCATTCATAGAGATGTTGGAAATATTTAAAATGAAATGGAGGTCAGTAGTCCTCAAATGAACAGAAGTAACATTTATAACAGGATACATTGTAAGAGTAAACCATCTTCCTCTTTCCACTTAAAACGTATTCCCAATTAAAAAAAAAAAATCCCAATTTCTCACTGGATACCTATGTGCCCATGAAAACAAAAACAAAACAAAAACAAAAAAACACCCCATATTCCTCAGCCTCCCTTGCATTTAAGTTTGGCCTGGGAACTAATTTCTGTCCAGTAGGGCATAAAAGAAATTATTGTATGGAACTTCTGGGAAGTTCCTAAAAAGGGAAAGAAGTATATCCTGATTTCTATCTTCCTCCTTCCTGTTACTGGGAGAGGACACTGAGAAGCTAAAGCCGAGGGAGCCCTCTTGATTCAGGGTATGAAGATAGTGGAACAGCATGATAGGAGTCTGTGTCCCTGAAAATTGTGGATTCCAGGCAGTCCTAACAACCGACCTTTACAGACATGAATCAGTTAATGAGCCACCCAACTAAAAAGCAAAAAACTTCTATCTTTCTCAGCCACTGTTATTTTCAACATTTTATTAGTAATATATCTTTATACTTACTCATCAGTGTATCTGCAAATATCAGACATTAGGCTAAACGCTCACTTTAGAGCAACTATGTAAGGTAGGAATTATGATGTCTTTCATGAGTGAGGAAAATAAGACTCAAACGTGTTACATAAGGGATCTAATGGCACCAAGGTAGAAGGTGGCTAAGTCAGAAACCCCAGATGAGATTCCAGAATTTATATTTCTTTTTCCTGCTTTACCCTATTACTCTATAATGTGGGAGTAAATCCCTCCTTGTGTGCCTGTAGCTAAAACTCTTAATCTTCTTATCCACTTTTGAAATTAAGATTAAAAACCTCTGCCTCCTATAGGCACTACTGTGAGGACAAGTGGGTTTATTATTGTGGAAAGCACTGAAGTCCTTGGGATTTAACCACTATTTAATTTATGTAAACAGTTAAAACTATTTAAAACTTTTTTGAACACAAAAAGTCAGCAGTTATACAAGAAGATTTCACTTCCAATAGAGCCACAATTAACTAATTTGTGCCACAAGCCTACATTTGTTTCAGCTGGTTTACAAAATTAAACTCCAAATCATTAATTAACTTCCTGTTCCAGAAATCCATTCTGTGAGGCCCAACATTTAGCTGGATTGTGTTCAACCACTCAGCTCACAACTTTGCCTTGTCATCCTGCTGTGGCTGTCTTTAATGGAAGTGTCTCCCATTAAATACAGGAGGAACAGCAAGTGGTGCTGTCATACCAACTCACAAAAATACCTTGGTAGAGGCTCAACCCATTGAGCTACCCAGGTGCCCCAGGTTGTGTTCTCGGGGTCCTGGGATCAGTCCCCGCGTCGAGCTCTCTGCTCGGCGGGGAGCCTGCTTTCCCCACTCCCTCTCTCTGCCTGCCTCTCTGCCTACTTGTGATCTCTGTCAAATAAATAAATAAAATCTTAAAAAAAAAATACCTTGGTGAAGACTGAGGGTTGCTGGGGGGGGGGGTTGGGAGACGGGGGATGGGGTTATGGACATTGGGGAGGGTATGTGCTATGGTGAGTGCTGTGAAGTGTGTAAACCTGGCGATTCACAGACCTGTACCCCTGGGGATAAAAATATATTATATGTTTATAAAAAATAAAAAAATAATCGGACGCCAGGGTGGCTCAGTGGGTTAAAGCCTCTGCTTTCGGCTCAGGTCATGATCCCAGGATCCTGGGATAGAGCCCCACCTCGGGCTCTCTGCTCAGCAGGGAGCCTGCTTCCTCCTCTCTCTCTGCCTGCCTCTCTGCCTCCTTGTGATTTCTGTCTGTCAAATAAATAAATAAATCTTCAAAAAAAATAAATAAATAAAATAAAAAATAAAAATAAATAAATAAATAAAGATTAAAAAAAAAGAAAAAAAATACCTTGGTGTCTTGGTAACATACAAGCAGTTCAACTTGGTTGTCTGCGTTAAGACACTATAATTTTTAAAAAGGAAATCCACGTTTCTTGGCCTAGGGTTTTATTGTTTGTGTTCCCTCATCTCCAGAAAGAGTAATTTGGATTCCATGACTGCAAAGGCTAAGACCACCTCAAAAATTCTGGACTCCCTATATAAAAATGTGACAGGGAAAATGCTTAGCTGTTATGTCTAGAGTCAGACTCGGATTAAAAGCCTGGCTATGTGACTTGAGGCAAATTATATAATCAAAGTTTTGTTTTTCTCATTAGTAAAATGAAAAGGGTTATATGATCTACAACACATCACAGAGTTCCAGGGATGCTTAAAAGAGATAATGACAATGTAGATAATGTAGACTTCTGCATCAGTTTCCTCCTGCTTCTGTAATAAATTACTGTAAGTTTAGTAAATTGGCCTAAAATAACACAAATTTATTATTATATAGTTATGGAAATCAGATGTCCGGTACAGGTATCACTGGACCAAAATCAAGGTACCCCCTGGGCTATGTTCCTTGGGAAGGTTCAGAATTAGTAAATGTTCCTTGAGGTTGTTGATAGAATTCAGTTCACTGTGGCTATGGGGCTAAGATCCTGCTTTCCTTGCTGGCTGTCAACTGAGGGCTGTTCCCACCTTAAAAGCCATCCAAAATCCTTCGCTCATGGCTCCCTTCCACCATCTGCAAAGCCAGAGATAGCAAATGAAGTCCCTCTGAAGTTTGAAATGTCTCCTGCCTCATCCTTAATTGTTACACAGCTCTGACAAATGCTTCTGCCATCCTCTTTCCCTTAAGAGTATTCAGATGGTTACTGTGAACCTCGCCGCATAATCCAGGATAACCTCCCTATCTTGAAGCCATCTGCTTAGTAACTTTAATTTCATCTTCACCTTGAATTGTTTCCTTTTGTCATGTATGTAACACAATCATAGGTTTACGGGATAAGGACATGGATGCCTTGGGGTCAAGACCCTATTTGTCACAAGCTCTGAGCATAATACCTGGCACGTCGTTAAGTGCTCAACAAATAATAATAGCTAGTATTTATGTTTACGCATCACCAGATAGTGACTTAAGGGCTGTAGGGATATTTATATAGTTCATCTGGCTAACAGTCCCCTTAACACACTCATATCTTCATACACATCAAAAATGAGAAAATGACAGGGCTCCTGGGTGGCACGGTCAGTTAAGGGGTCTGCTCTTGATTTCTGCTCAGGTGGTGATCTCAGGGTCCTGGGATGCAGCCCCGAGTCGGGCTCCATGGTCAGTGGGGAGTCTGCTTGAGGATTCTCTCTCCCTATCTCCTGCCGCCCCTCCCCCCCCACTTGTGCTCTTTCTCCCTAGAACAAATAAATAAATTTAAAAAAAATAAGAAAAGGAGTCAAGGAAATAAAAGTTTTCATTGTGTAAGAAAAAGGCAGAATGAATTGAACCCAGGCAGTCTCGGTCTATAGGCGGTACCTGTAAGCCTCATTCTTCCTCCTCATTTTAAATGTTATTATAACAATCAGGAAACCACGAAAGCCTTTGCTTAAACTAATACCAGGAATGCTAAATTATTTCAGTATAAAGCTACAGCAACATTGGCATTTATTTGGCATATGCTCTCATTATATCTTCTCTTCTTTGTCCTAGGATACGGGCTCACCTGGATCCAGGACTGACATTTCATCATTCTATTTTGAGTCTGACCAGGTGGCTGAGAAGGGAAATTCTTGCTAAACGAAGGTATTCTGTATGAGAAGAAGACAGATGATATATCTACCTCTTTTTAGATTTCAAAAATTGGGGTGCCCTGGTGGCAGAAGTCCGTTAAGCACCTGCCTTCAGCTCGGGTCACCATCTCAGGGTCCTGGGATGGAGCCCCACGTTGGGCTCCCTGCTCAGCGGGGAGCCTGCTTCTCCCTCTCCTTCTGCCCCCCTCTTCACTCAGGCTCTTTCACTATCTTGCTGTCTCTCTCAAATAAATAAATAAAATCTTTAAAAATATAGGTTTCAAAAATTGCTTACTATCTTCATGAGAGTATTACAGAACCAAAAATACTACCATCTTCATTTTTCAACAACTTGTATCGTACTTGTTTCATATTGAAAACCTACTTTGACACACCAGGGAAAGAAAGAAGCAAGCAAATCACCATTACTTTGGACAACAAAATACCTTTCATTCTCCTGCACAATCACGTCTCCTTTCTTCCATGAACAGAGTGGTTTGGGGGAGGCTCTAGGTTTACAGTCTAAGCTGACCACGCTGCCCACTTGTACCTGAATCAGCTTCTTCATTGGAGTCTTTGAAAAATCTGGAGCAGAAGCTGAAAGGCAAGAAAGATGAGAGAACGATAATTTATTATTTATTAAATAAATTAGAATTTAATATTTTAAAATTCCTGGAAGTTCCAAGGCTGACTTTATAACCACTTTGAAAGTTTCCCAACACACAGATGTCAGTACTTGATTTACTTAATTGACTGGGAACCGCTCACAAGATTTGGGGGCTTAAAAATTAATTCCTACTACTGTGTTTTCTAGAAGTTCTAACTCTTGGGATGATTACCTTACATAGGAATTTTTGAAGCTTATTGTGAAGTTTTTTTTTTTTTTAATTTTTTTTTTTTTTTTTTTTAAATTCATGAGAGACAGAGTGAGAGAGAAAGAGAGAGGCAGAGAGAGAAGCAGACTCCCCATAGAGCAGGGAGCTCGACATGGGACTCGATCCCAGGACCCTGGGGTCATGACCTGAGCTAAAAGCAGATATTTAACTGACTGAGCCACCCAAGCCCCCAGTTGACTGTGAAGTTTTAAAATAGCTCAATCGGAAGCTATTAGAATGAAAGACATTTATCACAAAAATTTCTTGAAAGTTAGTTCTATCAGGCAACAATAGAGTCAGTCTCTCCCATGATTTCTGAGACTCAGCACGTGGCACAGCATCTGGCACTCAGTAGGTGCTCAGTAAATGTCTGTAGAATGAAGGCTGAATACTGAATTATTATTCTCTTGCATAAAAATTATCAAGATCTATTATAAAATTTTTACATGGTTAGGTTTAACTTCTTTGTTGGAGGACTATATAATAGGAATTACTACATTAACATTACAGTAACATTACAGTAACGTTACAGTAACATTAAACATAATAATATGTAGAGAACCTTATATATGGTAATAATGCACACAGTGCTGATCCTGAAACAACACCTGAACATTCAAGATACATAATAATGTATTGTTTGAATGAAATGATACTTTTCCCAGAAAATCAGCCTTCCTTTTATTGCAAATGTGAAAAAAGTGCATTTCTCCTAATGTCTAATGTTCTGTTTGAAGGAAAATTCCAGTGAATACAATGTATTTTTTTTTTGGGGGGGGGTAAGTGGAGATCACATAGCAAATTATATTATGTAGTTATATATTAGATTATGGATAAAGAAGATATGTTACCCAGAGGTCACTGGCCTTAAAACTTAGGATCTTAAAAATAGTACTTTCAACTAAAAAGAGCCCTTTTTATTGAATGAATTACAATACATTTTTAAAACTTTTTTAAAAGATTTTATGCATTTACTTGAGAGAGAGAGAACAAGCAGGGGGAAATTCAGAGCAAAGCCGTCCTTCTTCCATTAGACTGATTATAGTCATGAAAACTGAATGTGTTGGGGAGCACCATGAAGACCCTGATGATGTGATGATGCTTGAGCCCAGGATCATGTTCTGCTCCGATCCAAATCTGTACTTTCATTACATGGAACAATAAATTTCACTTCTTCTTTCTCTCTTATGTGTTTCATGCTATGCTATTCTCTCATTATTCTGGTTGATTTCAGGCATTTACCTCTTACAAGTATTTTTCTGGATAATCGCCCTAAACATGATATAATATTTTCTATACTTTCATATACTTAAAGTGCAAGAAGAAGAAAATAATTCAGAACTTCAAATATTGGAGCCTTGTTAATTAAAACTTCAGTACGCCCAATGCTGGATGCTTTGAGCAGGGTCTCTAAAAACAAAAGCAACTCTTTGTGGATCAATAAAATATTGTTTTGAATTCTGTTTACTTTTCTCGCCTGGCAACAGAAAACACCAAGTTCACTTATTCTCTTAAAAGGCATTGGTTAGTTTATAATATCAGAGTTGGATAAGATGTTTGAGGTCAACACTGTTTCATTACCATTGCACTATTTCAACCTTTGAGCTTATTCAGGCCACAATTGCTGCTTTTCCTTAGAAATCATAAAAAAAATTCCCTGATTAAAAATCTTGAATGATACTATTGCTAGACTGTAGATGCTATAGGAATATAATAGGAGAAGTAAATATTTCTGGTTTTAGCAAAAATGAAGATTTAAGAAAAAAAAAATATGAGAAGAGAAGCTTAGTCTTACCTACAACCTTAAGTTCAGCACTGGAATAGACGAGACCATGTTTGTTTTCTGCGATGCACTGGAACATGCCAGAATCAGTCACATTTAGGTTCGATATTGTAAGGGCACCATTTTCTATCTGTATTCTCTCCTAGATGATAACAAAAATCTCTTGCATATAAATGTATATATCATTTTAAAGGAAAAATGAAAACCACTATTCTTTCAATCATACACAAACCTCCCTCATTTCCTTCAGAATATTAGGCAATCTGGCCTGAAATGGTAACATTTCCTTATTTGAAAATCTTAGACTGATTTAACATAATAGCCACACATTAGAAATATTAATAAACACCCTTCAGTCCAAATGTCTATCAGTAAAATAAATAACAAAGTGAGAGGTAAAATACTGTGGGCATTTAGTTTTCCCTATAGTTAAAGTTGCAGACTTTAAAAAATGTATCAATGCTTCTATCCTGTCAACTGGAAAGGTTTTCACCATTTTTGTAATCATGCAAATTAAAGACATTATAAATTCTGTACATTAGAAAAGGTTCCAGAAAATATATTTATTAAGGGTGTGTAGGTACTATGACAGGTTATATATAGAAATTTGAAGGAACCTAACTGACTTAGTACACGATTTTTTAAAAGAACAGAAATTACATGGCTTAAGAAAGAAATTGATTGAGAAAATAAGTACTCATGTAAGAAGGTAACCACGTAACAACACATTTTGTCTCCAGAGGCCATATCAAGTTGTCATACATGGAAAAAGAAATTATACTCCACATTTGATTAAAGTCAGGTCTTCTCTAGTTTCAAAAGCAAAAAAAAAAAAAAAAAAAAAAAAAGTAATCAGTTTTAGACAAAAATCATAAAATCAACTTTTCCCGATGAAATTCATTTGTTGAAAACATTTCCTTCTTGGCAGACTGGGTACTTGATTTTATAGATTTCCCCCCTTTACTCCTTTTTAGGTGCAAATGAATGTGTGCAAACTCAAGAATTGACTTTGGCAGTAGGTATGAGGAAGGCATTTATTCAAAACAAAATGAAGGGAAGAAAGATTAACTAGCCTCACTACCTTACCTCGAGCACAAGGGCTTCTCCATTTTTCAACCATCGGTAGGAGGGTTTGGGCTTACCACTTGCCCGGCATTCCCAAAAAAGACTGTCTTCCACTGCTATTTCTACATCTTTTATGAGCTGAACCCAATGAGGCTTTGCTGCAAGGAGAAAAAAAAAAAAAAAATCAAACCACCCAGCAAATAAAAAGTAAATACTTTCTACAAATGGATATAAACACTGTGAACAATGGATTAATATGAGCATAGTGGCTAAAATTATATTTAATACCCTATTTACTAAGTGGATATGGGAAACATTTCTAGATTTGAGAATGAATGTTGCAATCTGTCACTTCCTAAGCCAAACTCATTATGCCTTCTCTGTTTTCAAAATTCTGGGCACTGTCTTATGTTCTTTTCATTCTTTCTTTCTTTCTTTTTTTTTTTTTTTTTTTTTTTTTTTTAAGAGGGAGAGAGCACAGGGGTGGGGGTGGGGGGCAGGAGAGGGAGAGAGAGAGAGAATCTCAGAATCTTAACCAGGCTCCATACCCAGCACAGAGCCTGAGGTTGGGTTTGATCTCATGACCTTGAGATATGACCTGAGCCAAAAATCAAGAGTCAGAGGATTAATGGGCTGAGCCACCCAGGTGCCCCAGCACTGTATTATATAATTCAGATGTGTATTAGTAGCTGGTAATGCAGGTACACAAAACAGACTCCTTTCCAAGCACATTTGTGAATCATAAGGTCACAACTGATGACAACTTAATACATGAATGACAGCAGATACTAGTCTTAATTATGCACTAAAAATTAACATCCGTAGAAGGGAAACTTTGAGAGCTGAGGAAAAAAACCTTTCCCTCAAGTTAGAAATAACTTTTAATTAAATACAAGCCAATGAGCATCTTATGAACCTCTGTGTGAATTAAAATGAAGGCAGAGAAAGATGGATAAATTGGTTCAATTTGAATCATACGATTTTTTTATGAAAAAGAAGTTGCTCATGCAACCTTAAATTATGTATGCAAATCAGCAGCGTCAAGTGGATTTATCATTTTCTCTTACATTTTAGAAGATATTTGGAAAATTCGTTTTACAGATGAAAGCAACATACCGCTTACAACTGAAGCCACTCAATAGACACAGTATATTCAGCCAAGTCTCAGCTTGCATTTTAAATCCAAAACTGGGAGGTGAGATGTCTTACTGGTTTCACATTGCATTATGCATGTGATGTCTACTGTGGGATTCACATTTGCATCCTCCATATGGAGAAACAGTTTATCTATTTCTATTTAATTGCAACCATGGGAAGATTTGTCTTTCCATTCCTATCTTGTAAAATTGCTTTTTTATTTTTTCTTTATAAAGGAAATTGAAATGAAAATGTAGCTATTTAGCTTTTAGAGAAAATGTACTGGTCTAAATTTTACATTATTATTTTTTATATAAATGACGTGCCCAGTCTGAAGTGTAGTTCTGTTCAAAATCACTTCACTCTACTTACATTAAAACACATTTTCTTCTTTTGGGAAATATCAGCCTTCATGGAGTAAGACTGCGAAGAGACTCACACATGAGTCCTTGACCTAAGACTCAAGTTTCTAGCAAAAAATTCCACTGGCTTCATATTACCACCGTTCTCCTCCTCCAAACGGGAGGATAATTTGCCGGACTGAAGCTAATCCTGAGATCACGACTGCTATGTTAATTGTGATTTCCCGTCTTATTCTATCACATGAGATCCAAATATCCTATCAGACCATTTCTTACATGAAATAATAGAATGGATAACCAGAGAAATGCCATGCACTGGTAGAATATACTAGGCAAGCCAGAAATGTAGAGTAACTTTCATGAAACACCCTATCTCATTAATTTCTGATTTCTTGGGTATATAGCATATCACCTACCTAATGGAATAAAGCAGTAGTCTATCTTATCTAGTCAGTATACCGGATGACGTTAGTTATTCCTTGTGTATCTAGTTTCTCCTTTCTTTATTTGTAAAATAATCCCCATTTCTCTTTGAACTATCCTTTCTTCCATCACCTCACACTGCACATAAAATTTAGGGGAACCTGACCACATTCCCTGTTCCAAACAGAGGCTCTGAAGTTGTTTAAGACAATTCTCCTTGCTAGTGATTGTTTTAGGACTAAACTGTGGGATTTGAGAAAGGAATTTCAAGATGTTTTGGAGACAGGAAGAATGAGCAAAAATTGATATTCTAGTCACTATGCCTGGCAGCCATTTTGTGACACTACCAGAGACTATCATGCAGAGGAAGGGAAAAGAGAGATAAGGGTAGAATCAAAATGACCGAGAAACTGAGCAGAGCCCTTATTCTAAGGTACTTGAACACAGCTTAGCTTTGAATTTCTTGTCCTAGGAGGCATGTAATTGTTTATTATTTGCTGTTCCACAGAGCTAAAACACTCCTGCTGAAACATTCAGGCACTTGGAATATCTTCTGTTTCCTTATAATGCTCACTTCTTACCCTGGGTCAAGTAATGGTTTCTCGGAAAGGCTTCTTTGGAGTTTTCTCCTATGAGAAAAAGGCACTTGTTCTGGATGGTTTTGGAGCTGAACATTCACATGGCTTATGTGCTCACCAACCCAGCTCTTCATCATCCCATCAGCATGTAGACTTTGACCCCAGGTAACCTCACCTTGCTGCTATGTATTCTAACGCAATAATGTAACAAGAGGGTTAAAAAACACAGAATGACTCATGATACTATACCAGGCCTCCATTTTGTCTCTGACAGATCTTTAAATCTTACAATAGTTGAACAGGTGTCAATCTCATCATAACTATTGTAGATTTTTTGAGGGAGGTCGTAAAATGCCCTATAATTTTAATATTTGTCTTTACAAATGTTTTCCTCCCTGAAACATTTATGTATGCAAACTGTTTCTATCTCCACTTTCTAAGATAAACAGAATGCAGTACAATTTGCCTTTCACAAAAGTGGTCAATTCCCACTAGTTTTACAATGTTTCTAATGGTTACACTGAAAGTATATATTTATTGAGCATATTCTTTATGTATATTATATTTTAAAAAACTGACTTGAAAAAATTTTTTGAAAAAAAAAGGTTATTTAATTTTCCTATACCAAAAGACTATAAATAAAGGTACCATTATTATCCTTTCTTTATCCAAACAGAACAGTACATCAAATAAATGTGATTATAAATTAAAGGAAGCAAACACAGCAGAGTTACATTATTGGAAGGGAGAGAATTAACACTGAAGAACTCAAAAGTCTAAGTTGATGTGGTTTGTCTAATGCAGTAATTAACGAGTTCTCTAGTCAACAGTCTCTTTCTGCCTTAGTAAAGATCACAAAGGAAGATACAAAGTCACATTTTCCAGGGGAGAGGACAGATGCAAAGGAGATCTCTCCCTGATACGATCAAGTGTGTAAGACATTACTTGAAGGAAAAAAGTGAAATATTCATTTTCATATGAATCATTTTAAAATGCAAATAGAATATGTCATGCCTCCGACCTCACTGCAAAATGTTACTGTTTTTTAATTCCCCCTAAATATTCATCATTTTAAAAATGGGAACAGAACAAGTTGCACATTGGCATTCTGCCATAAATTCCCACCACCCAACATTTTATTGAGAGAGCACAATCTAAAAATCCAATTTGCCCAAAATAGAAGCTCACCATAGTAAGTGAGACGCCCCCTGGCGACATTTCTTCCTCGTGAATTCTCAGCAATGCATTCATAAGAACCTGTATCTTCCTGTTGGAAGTTTGGAATTTCAAGCACACCATTGAACTTCCTCAGTTTAATCTTACTGGGAAAGGGGAGTCCATCACTTCTCCTCCAATTAATCTGAGGTACAGGACTAAGAAGAAGATTTTCAGGTTATTGCTATTTTAAACAAAATCCTGGATGCATTTTAGGCTTGACAAATTAAACCTTTTGGAGCAAAAAGGCACCAGGTTTCAAATGCAGAACATTTCCAGTTGTCACTTACATAAAATTGATACAAGGATTTACCTCCACTGATATATCAAGAAAATAAGTTGTGCATTTTCCTGAGTTAATTAATGATTTAGAGAAAAAAGTTGAGCACATAGCCACTGTATTTTATAATATGACAAACAAACAAGCAAAAGAAAAATAACACCAATCTAGCTCATGACATTAGGCCGTTACAGTCGTTTGCTGCAAACTGTCTTATATTTTATTTTTCCTTTGGTTCCTAAATGAAAGAAGATTTTAGAAAATAAGGATGAGTCAGTCAAAAACTATCTTGATCTTTTACAGCAAACTATTTCAGCACATTGGAGTAAATGTTATAAAACTTACTTTCCAAGAGCAAAACATTCCAATTTCACAGTTGCACCTTTAGCTGCTGGAAGAGTTTCTGGAAACTGCACTTCTATTTTTGGTTCATATTCACCCATCACACCTGTAAACCCACAATTCAAGGTTAATAGTTTCAATATTTCCTTTAGAATTGTCCCCCCCTTTTTTTTACATAAAACTTCCTTTTGCTCCATTTTGAACTAGTTGCTCTAATGATTTAAATTACTCACTAGCCATCTGTTGGGCACCTTTCAAAGCAGAGATGACTGGGCCAAACATGCAACATTACTAAACATCAGGGACCTTGAATTCCATGATTCCTAAATTACCGTCTGTAGAGCAGTTCCCAGAAAACCATTATACCTTTTACATTGTATAAAATGGGAGGCTTTTTCATTCTGCATTTAATCTGGACATTTCTAGTCAAAGTGAAATATACAATGTATTATGACTTCCTGAAATATCCTAAAGAACAAAAATTATGGGAGGGAATTTACTTAATGGTGCCCTGGTAGCAGAGAAACCAATCTTAAACTTATTAAATGGCACCCCGGAGACAAGAAACAGTAACTTAATAAATGAGAAAGGTCAAATTCAATTATAACTGACTGGAAAGAAATGCTTAGATAATATGTGGTCATGGCATTGTGCTGTATCAGATATGGTTTTGTGTAAGTAGGGCAGTTATATAGGCTTACAAATCTACTTCCTCTGAAGTTCATGTGCTTCCTTGAAATAGGCATGAAGGGGTTGAGGAAACACATTCTTTTTTCTTTTTAGCTTTATTGAGGTATGATTAACAAATAAAGATTACATATATTTAGACTGTAAAATCTGTTGTTTTTTTTTTACTGTGTACAACATGATTTAATATATGTATATGCTGTTAAATGATTATGTCAATCCAATTAACACATCTAGCACCTCACATAGATACCATCTTAATTTCTAAATATTCTGTGGTAAGAACATTCAGGTTGACTCTCAGCAAATTTCAAGTACATAATACAGGATTATTAACTATGATCACGATGCTGCTGAAAGTGGGGGAAATGGTGAGGGGGTGGTCAAAGAGTACAAACGTTAAGTTATAAAATGAATAAGCTTTGGGAATCTAGTGTATATATATATTTTTTAATTTTTTAAAATTTAAATTTAATTAATTAACATACAATGTATTACTGGTTTCTGAGGTAGAGGTCAGTGAATCATCAGTCTTACATAATACCCAGAGCTCATTAAACTCATGGCCTCCTTAATGTCTATCACCCAGTTATCCCATCCCCCACCTCCCTCCCTCTAGTGTACATTTAAAAAATTTTTAAGAGATGCTTTATATCCTGTAACAAGATAACCAGAGTTTTAAGAACCTCAAGGTGCCTGAAATCAGGACAGGTGACTTCATGACAATGTAATTTGAGCCTCAGACTCAGAAGAACCTCAACCTTGGTTCAGTGATCTCCTACCACCATCTTGAAATTCTTAATAATTTCTGAACAATGGAGCCACCATTTTTATTTTGTACTCATCCTGAAAACCATATAAAGCTGGTCCTGGGTAAGGATTAGGTACAGGGACCTGTGGTTAATGAAATAATCTTCATCACTGTACTCATAAATATTTTTTGATCCCCCCAAAATGAAATAATTCTTCCTGATACACTTTTCACTTCCCCCCTTTGTTTTTGCTAGTATCTGCAACATTTACATTTAGAGTTGCACCTTGAAAAATTTCCTACCATCAGAACGTAGCACCAGAGGAGTTGGGGAGCCCAGCACTCTGGCATTCATCACCGTACTGGTCACCACACATGTGTAATTACCCACATCGGATGGCTCGACCTTGGCTATGTAGAGATGGCCTGTCTCTTGAGAGACAAATCTCCGACTATCTTCTTCAACAAATGATGGATATTCATTGAAGATCCAAGCATATGATAGTTCTAGTAAAATTTGGGGGGAAAAGAAACTCCATTAAAGAAAGCTTTCCATATTATACTAAAAAATACACAAAACTGTCTTTACCACAAAGTACTGCTGAAAGCTTTTATTGCAGGTCATGAGAGAAAGAGTTCTGTGAACCGATTCTGCGGTCATTCTGCATTACGGTGGAGGACAGTGCTGATTAGCATTCTTGTGGGAGCAATATTGTTACCATCATCATTATCACCAATCCAGACCTCTCCTGACAAGTCTCTCTGGGTTCAGTCTTTCTCCCTTTTAATTTGTATCTCTATACCACACATTCTGTGATCTTTCAAATGTACCAATCTTATCATGTCCATTTCTGATAGAACAGCTTTCTGCAGTTCCTTGGTGCTCTTGGGAATAATGCAAAATTTCTTAACCTGAATAGGAGGCTCTGCAGGGTTGAGCCCCTGCTGAAAGCCTTCGCACCTGGGTGTTTCTGCACATGCTGCTTAGAAGCCTAGAGTGTCCTTCTTCTCTGTCCACTCTTCTGCTTCCCTCACCCCGTTTCGACACGAAACCCCATTCTGTCGCAGTTAACTTTCAGATGGTTTTCTTTTTTTTTTTTTAAAGATTTTATTTATTTATTTGACAGAGAGAAATCACAAGTAGATGGAGAGGCAGGCAGAGAGAGAGGGAAGCAGGCTCCCTGCTGAGCAGAGAGCCCGATGCGGGCCTTGATCCCAGGACCCTGAGATCATGACCTGAGCCGAAGGCAGCGGCTTAACCCACTGAGCCACCCAGGCGCCCTCAGATGGTTTTCAAAGCATGGTTCCAACTATAAGGAACCACCTCTTCGGAGAAGTCTTCCTTCATCCTTGTCCTCAGGGCAGATTCTCCTATCGAGAACAACTCTAAGCTCACATCATTCAAGCACTTACTGCTTTGTATGTAATGGTCTGTTTAGTTATCTGTCCTCCCACCACTTGGTAAACACGGATGTCAACTTTGATCCTGACTGCCCTCCTTCGCCCAATTAGCAAAAGGAAATATCCAAAGGCACTTAATAGTCCTCAATAAACATTTATTGAGTTAATTAGGGATACAATTATGCTACCATCTCCTATGTAAAGTCCAATAGGAGATTTCTTGACTTTCAGGATCAAGGCAAACCAACTTTCTCCAAAGGAACTAATGTTCTTCTGCTCTGTGATAATGAGGGTAAACAATACCAACCTGCATTGCTCTAGATGCCCAATTTTTTAGAGGCAAGATGTTATTTAAGCACAGTTACCATGGTTGGCTCATTTGAGTCCTTCTTTCTATGGCCCTAGTGTCTTTTACAATTTTATCAGCCTTACGCTATTGGTTTATGACGGTAATGCTTTTTCAATAGAATTTTCAGAAGATGTATGTAATGAAAATAAATTCAGTGAGTAACAAATTCAAAATACATTGAAGGCCTAATTCCAGGAGTGATGGGTCTTTGCATTTGGTAAAGTGGGACAGTAAGTCAGTATACAAAGAATAATGAGACAATGTAAAAGGGCTGCGGGACAGTTACTCTGGATTTCAGAGGAAGGAGAGGTGACATTCTCTCATGGTCAAAGAACAGAAGAACATTCTGAGAAGCAAGGATCAAAGCACTCCAGATGAAGTGAGGGGCATGTGTAAAGCAAGCAGGGGAGAGAACGTGGTAAGGACCTAGTGGCAAGCAGACAGCATTGACTCCCTTCTGCCTTTAATGCAAATGTGAATGTCTGATGATTCCAAAGGTTAGTAAGTCAATGTCAAACTGTGCGCACGTTGAGACGTGGATTTTTAACCTTGAACTGCTCTCCACATCATTCTATCCTATCGGCAGAGTGTTTCATGACATCCAGTCAGTCACCTGATAGGTTGTGAAATCTAAAGTTGTTTATTGGACTGTATGAAAAAAAAAAAAAGTGTCTCAAACGTTCGCTCCATAGTTGTCCTCATGCCAATCTGATGGTGCTTTTCTCTTACAATCATACTAAATAAATCAGAGTTAGAGAATGCTGGTCAGGGAGGCTAAGTTAGCTCTACATTTATTGAAATTGACAGCGGTGGAAATCATAGCTCCTTAGGCTCTTCCTGTTGCACTAAGAATCCAGTCCCCATGCCAACATTCCCTAACCCCTGTCACCTTACCTTGCTTTGAAGAAGGCAAAGCCATCTCATTCTGCTTCTCAAATTGTTCTACCCGTGAAGCTAATACAATTTCCCCTCTCCTTTTCATTTTTTATTTAAAAATGCTTCTTTTGGGGTGCCGGGTGGCTCAGTGGGTTAAGCCTCTGCCTTCGGCTCAGGTCATGATCTCAGGGTCCTGGGATCGAGCCCCGCTTCGGGCTCTCTGCTCAGCGGGGAGCCTACTATCCCCACCCCTGCCTGCCTCTCTGCCTACTTGTGATCTCTCTCTCTGTCAAATAAATAAATAAAATCTTTTTTTAAAACAAATGTCCCTTTTGTCCAGTGAGTGTTAAACTTCTACTGCCTCCCAACATGTATGTTACAGACCTCAGCTGGGTGTTAAGAACAAGAAGTAAACCTTATTAAACCAGTTTATACTAAAATGAGAATGGCTGGTAGAAAGAACTCCAATTCAGAAAAACCTAAAATCGAATAAATTACATGTAAAAAGTACTATATAACAAGGAGAATGCACGATCAGTAAGTACATGAAACACTTCGGAACAAATATTACATATGTAAATTTGACTGAAATTTGATAAGGCTCCACCTGTAGTTTTTTTTAATCCCGAATTAATATTGTTAAGATTTAAATACTGTACAATCATAATATTGTCGTACAGATATTGTGCTGGCTTTGCCTACATGACTCTAGTAATGATGGATTGTCAGGAGAGAAGAAGGCCAAAATTATAATCATTTTCAAGCTGCTCCCAAAATGAGCATGGAGAAGTGAACACGGATGAATTGTGGCGTGGGTTATGGTCGACATGGAAGTGTCCCACTGAGGTCTCATTAAGGAGAACTTCCCGCCCAAAACACAGTTAGCTGGGGGCCTCCACCTGCTAGCCCATGAGTGCCGCGGCTGCACTTTTCCTGGGGCTGCTTCTACTTAATGGATGGAGCCCACTGGGGTGTTCATGCTGGCCCATTCCCCCTGGGGCAGGATCTCCCCCATGGGCAACCCTGGTTGGAGACATCCTATCAGATAATGCCTACTCTCAGAACTTCCTGGTGGTCTGGCATTCTTCCTATCCAAGTTTTCCTCTCCTCTCTTTGGTCATAGATTTCAGACTTGAATCTCAGACTGAGGTTCCCTCTACCACTTTCTGTTCCCTCCCCGTTTATCTTTCATAGGCCTTTTCTCCAGGATTTTGTTTTTTTTTTTTAAATAACAAGTCTGATCCTCTTATCCTATCTTGAGGTCTGCTTCTCAGAAGGCTTGAACTGACAGAGTGTGGCTGAAACTGAGTAACAGACTCTCCTCTGTATTGGAAATGGCCCCTTCCCTTACACCTGGAGGAAAGAGCCTCTTTTACGGACCTCTTTTTCAGGATCTGTGTAATCCCTTCACCTCACCCTCAGGCTCTTCAAATTTACAAACTCGTTCCTAATTGATTCTTAGTACCTAACCCTCCAGACAAGCCCAGAGGAAACACCGCAAGCCCATCAAGAGACCCTCCACCAAAGAAGAAACAAGAAAACCTTCATCCCCCCGGGCTATATTACCTAGCAGAAGCAGAAACCCTAAAACCATCACTCATAAATTGACAATCCAGTGGAGAAAAGCTACAGTTTTGTAGGAATTAGTATTCCCACATTCTTCTTTGAGAATCTATATAATCAGGCAGATTTGGAGGTCTATCATGGAACGGCATACAGGTATCCCTTGAATTACAAAGGGCTTATACTTGTCAGCCAACCCCTAAAGCATACTGCAGATGTGATCATCACACAACCAGGAGGACTGTATACTCCTTGTGCATTATATGGTGTAGAAAGATGTTTTAAATAGTTTTCAACAACGCTCCCTCTCTCTTTATATCCTAATTGCATGGTGGGTATACTTTTGAACTAAAAGTGCAATAACATGGCCTAACATTGAAATACAGAGTAACCAGAATAACATAATAGTCTTCCTCCACTATGTCTCTCACATAGTATAACCCCACAAACATAGGGAAAAAAAAAAAAGATCTTTGATGGACAGCACAAAAATCAAACTCTCAGGTTTTAAGCTGGGATAAACAGGAAAAACAGGAAAGAGAGAGGGAAAGCCACTTTAGGGAAGGAAGAGGTCGTATTATAAATTGATTCTGAGACTCAGGTTGGTGACCTAAAAGGAAATGCCCAATGGGCAGGTGAGACTTTAAAATACAAGCCTAGGAGAGAGGCTGGGCCTAATAATGGTATGGCAGGGAGAATCATGAGCCCCAAGATATGCCAACACCCTGATCCCTGAAATCTTGAACGTGTTACCTGATACGGCAAGAGAGGGTTCACAGATGTGATTAAATTAAGGATATGGAGATGGGAGGATTATCTTGCATTATCAGGGCTGGGGGGAATGTCATCATTAGAGTCCTTGTAAGAGGGAAGCAGGGGCTCGGAGAAGCAGGGGTGTCTTTGAAATTGCTATGCTTTTGGTCTGAAGATGGAAGAAAGGGTATTGGACTTCCGGCTCACAGAATTGTAAAACAATAAATCCATGGTGTTTTAAGCCACTAAGCTTATGGTAATTTGTCATATCAGCAAGGGGAAACCAACAGAAACAATGATAACGTGTAACAATCAGGTGCTGTTATTAAGTTCAAGTGCAGTACTAAGTGATAGAGATAAAATTTCCAGAGAAAAACAAATGACCAGAAACAAAAAAATGGAGAAAGCCTGCACTTAGAAGGCTTACAAAAGACTCGTATTTTATACAAAATGACTCTAAGATCAATACAGTGTCAGGATGGAGTATTCCACAAGAGATGGCAAATCACAGCAACCCCAAAGCAAATGAATTCGTGTTCTACTGTTTTATACAAAGATTCAGATCTTTGAAATGCATGGGTAGCTGTGTCTGTGAAGCTTCCAACTCTTGGTTTCAGCTCAGGGCATGATCTCAGGGTCGTGAGATCGAGCCCCATCTCGGGCTCCCCTTGGCCCATGGAGTCTTCTTGAGATTCTCTCTCTCCCTTTCCCCACCCCCCACTAAAAAACAGAACAAAACAGAAACCACACAAAGATTCAGACCCTTAACAACTTACGAAAAGAAATCAAATCTGTATTTAATATAGTATATACAGTCATGACAGTTAAAACAGAAATTTGTAGCACCTACCTACCCCTTCTTTACAGACTTTTTTATTGAGATGGAAAGAGACATAACGTTTTTATGTCTTAGAGAGGAGATCTGCACTATTTCATTTATTGCCTGTATGACCGTGTTAAAATATATGGCATCACTCTGATTGAAAACATTAGAGAATTAAGTGATTTACTGCATTCTGAATAAAGTAAAAAAAAATCTGCTGTAATACTATCAGAGTTTACTTATCATAAAAATCTGCATTTGCAATAAACATTAATTATGCACTGCAAAGTAAAATATATATCAAATCAGCATTCTTTGGAGATTTTTCAACATCATTTTATGTATGATGATAAATACAAAGCTATAATAAAAATGATAATTTTATATACTCAAATGAGCTAGACTTTACAAAACCTTTCATAACCTGTGGTGTAAATCACAAACACATTACACCAAAACTACTTGGCCACTGGGCTTTCTATTAACAACTCTACGTTAATATTAGGTATGTGAAATATTTTTTATTAGAGAGCAAAGAGGCTTTAGCAATCAGAGTCATAAATTAAGATAATGAAGTGCTGAAACTGCTTTCTTAAAAAGTAGTATGTGATGAATGACATCGCTCCTCCAGACACATTCTTTCTCAGGTCACTTAAGTATGAGGCCAGTCAATTTCACAGGAAATATGTCACTCTAGTATTTACCTGGAGATACATTAATACACAGACTACTGACATTTAAGGGTTTATTCCTAGTTTCATTATAAAATTCTACTTTGAGGGAGATTTAATCCTTTAAAAAGGCATTTTCCAGAAGAAGCTGTCAAACAAAACTGGTTGAACAAAAGTGTAGAAGTAACTTTGGCCATTTTCTCCAGTGCTGCCTGGGCAGTTTGACCTATCTTAAAAAAAGGCATAGTCTAAGATTGTGGGAACTTGCTGGATGGCACTCATGATTTGTACTGGTGACTTAGACAACTGGGAAGGACATTTGGCCATGGGGCTTGGAGGGTCTTCGACAGTTCGTATTCCAAACTCTAGAGTCATGCAGAAAACTGAAGATAATTTAAGGTTCAGAGAACCAAAGATCAATGGCTAGGACTGAAAAATCTGTACCCTCAAAGTAGAAGGCCTCTATGAACCTTTCCAACATTTCAGTGCGCTATCTTTCAAAAGCTGTTTTGTAAGATGTTGCGTTGAGGGCTGCATTACATTATGTTGCAGGGTTCCTTGTTTAGCCTATAAATGTCCGCCTAATCTATTTTTACTTAGAGTACTCACAAGTGTGACTTTTGAGGGGAGGGGGAAAAAAATACCTATCTTAAAAATGACATTCCTTCATCCTTTCATAGTTCCCTGACTTCCCCGCTGATTCTAGGTCAGGAGCTGGCAAAGTATAGCCAGGGGGTCAAGTTACAAAGCAGCTCGCTTTGTAAACTAAATATTTTGGAACACCCTCACACCTCTCCCTTTGTTATTGTCCATCGCTGCTTTTATGCTACAGAAGCAGAGCCCAGGAGCCGCCACAGAGACTATATGGCCCCATAAAAGCTAAAATATTTTATCTGACTAAACTTGTAAGAAGAAAGTTCGATGACTCGTGTTCTAGGTTAGTATTAGCCCTGGACCAAGTTATGAGTTTTGCGTTCTTTACTGGCCTTACTTTACTTCAATAGCTCTCTTCCTCACAAGGCTGTCATAGTGTCCTAACTACCATGTGAAGCTTCACAGAGCTTAGGCTAGTCCCCTAAATCTTCTGTATTCCCCTCTCTTGCTCTAGTCCTGCCACCATTCTGGAACACATAGGAGCCATTTCCATTGCATAACAGATGCTTCCAAGAGAGAATGCAGTTTCCTAATGTGCTCTGTGACCACCATTTTTGGTTCTATCATTTTCTTTCAGAAACAGGCCTATTTCCAGTAGAGTACCTGCATCTTGCAGGTGGATACAATAAATTAGTCCTCAGGAAGCTGGAGACATTAATGTTTCTCTCTTTCTCTCTCTCACACACACACACACACATAAACAACATACCCTCCACAAGGCTCTGTCCTCATTTTTAAAGAAAGATTTATTTATTTACTTATTTGAGAGAGAGAGAGAGAGAGAAAGAGGAGACCATGAGCACGGGGAGGGGCAGAGGGAGAGAGAGACTCTCGAACAAACTTTCCACTGAACATGGAGCCCAACGGAGGACTTGATCTCAGGACCCTGAGATCATGACCTGAGCCAAAACCAAGAGTTGGAAGCTTAAGTGACTGGGCCACCCAGGCACCCTTGTCTTCATTTTTAATGCCAGTAAAGCTCTTCTAACAAACACCTTCATTTCTTTCCTGGTACCATGGCTGCTAAAACGGAAGTGGGTGCCAAAGTGAAGTTCTTTCCTCCTTATTTGTTGATGCAGAAAAGTGATCACTCTCACCATTCTTCATTTTTGCTTGGATACATACATCCCCTTTTCTCACAAAGAACTTTTTAATTTCCCCCCCAAAACCCAACCATCTCCCATCCTTAATTCACCTTGTTTCAGTGAACTGACCCCACCCTTGTCTTCTTGTTCCAAGGAGATTTCAAGATGAGGACGTCCACGTGGAGGCTAACTTCGATGACACTCAAACTCTGCTGTTCAGCAACAACTTAGGGTAACCGAGAAGGGGAAGGAGCAAAAACATTCAAGACATTTACTGACTTACTTCCTTTGGCCACAGTATTAAGGAAGCATGATATTCTTAAAGAAAGCAGTTTAAATTTTCCGAAGAGAAAAAGAGACCTAATCAGGATGGGCCAGTTACCACGATGTTTCATGAAGACAGGACCCCTGTCTTGTCACAGACCCAACGTGCAGTTACTACGAACCCCTTGGTTGTAGGTGGACCTCCTGTTACAGTGATGAAACTCAGGTAGAAACCCCCAAAATGACAAGAGTCAGATCTTAAGGTAAGAGAGACTTGGGGAATATAATGCATTTGTTTTCTGCTTCCTCATTTTCATGATAAAAATATGGCTTTCAAAGGAGTTCGAGGCTCTGAAAATGTTAGAAAGCAATTTTAAGATTAGCTCAAAACCCAAATGCTGCGGATGACTACAAGTTTCATTGCCAAGACCTGCTTGTGCAGCTAAAAGAAAGTGCTTTGTAATAGCACATTTCGCACAATGCCATGCTTGATGCAATGTATATGCCGGTGCACAGATCTTAAATGTACGCCAAATACCTCTTGCCAGGTTTGCACTTTCCTCACCACTTATACTGAATAATGGATATTTTTTATGACTTCAGTGACAGTAAATAACATGTCGTTTTAAGTGCAGTCCAGGAGAAGTTAAAGAATCCTATAGCTCATGGGAGTGCTAATTGGAGCCAATTATAATTTGATTGACCTGCCTTGCTATTAAAATGATATGCAAAATTTACACTGTCCTTGCAAAATGGAAATTTTCTAGTACAAGCTAACTATAGAAAGCCCACCCTTTTAATGAATCCAAGGGTAGTGCTTTGGGGCTACAATTTCCACACCAACTATCGGAAGCTAATTCCAGACAGGGGCTTCGCTGGGTTGCAAATGATACAAAAAAACTATAGATGGGGAAAATGTGAAGTAAAAATAACTGAAATAAGGTGCGCCTGGGTGGCTCAGTGGGTTAAGCCTCTGCCTTCGGCTGGGGTCATGATCTCAGAGTCCTGGGATTGAGCCCCGCATCAGGGTCTCTGCTCAGCAGGGAGCCTGCTTCCCTCTCTCTCTCTGCCTGCCTCTCTGCCTGCTTGTGATCTCTGTCTGTCAAATAAATAAATAAAATCTTTAAAAAAAAAACCCCTGAAATAATTAAGGCCTAGTAGATGAAGGAGCGGTATCACATTAACTGTCCATCCTTCGTTAGGTTTCCTTTTCTTGTATTCTTTCCTTAAGGAATGTCATGGGGAGTGGCCATGTGGGAGGGTTTTTGTTTTTTTTTTTTTTTTTAAAGCAGAATAAAATATCCACTATCATTGGTAAATAGAATGTGTTTATTAGCAGAAAATGAAGTCATCCTACCAAATCACAGGGGTCTTCTTACTTGGTACAATAAATTAGCCCCAAGGAAGCGGGAGAAATTAATGTTTCTCTCTCTCTCACAAACACACCCACACAAAGTATTACTATTTGCCACTAGTAGCACATCAAACTATTCCTCAAAATAGTTTAATATTATTTATTTTTTAAATGACTTTTTTTTTTAATTTGACAGAGAGATAGAGAGAGAGAGCACAAGAGTGGCACACAGAGGGAGAGGAGGAAGCACGCTCTCCGCTGAGCAGGGAGCCCGATGTGGGGCTCAATCCCAGGATGCTGGGATCATGACCTGAGCTGAAGGCAGATACTTAACTGACTGAGCCAAGTTTAATACTACTTAAAAACTTATTTTTAAATGTATCTTTACACTCTGTGGTCTGTAACTCCTCTGAATAGTAGATTTTAAATAGTAGCAGTTTCATTATAAATTACACTTTTGAAATCATGCAAAGTCACCTGAGTTTTTAAAAATGACTATATAAATATCTTAATAAATAACATCATTTTGTTTATATCTTATAATAGTATATAGATGTAACAGATAAATAAAATTTACTATCAAAAATTTTTAAAAAGACTATGTAAATGTTGGATTATGGTAGGATATGCAATTATGCCTGAATATCCCAAATAAACGTGGTAACAAAAAACAATGCCCTCCAAAATCTATCGTTAAAAGCAATTTCCGTCCTTCACATCCAGAGGGCTTTATAAATGCCAACCTCTTTAGGCACTAAAGGATGTGCTCAGGAGATTTCACAGAAGTCACAGGTTCAAGTCAAATGTAGATAATAGTTTGTAGGCCTTGAAAAAAATTTGAAAAATAGTATTTGCATTATATCATGTTCCCTTGCTTTTTATGGGAATAAAAAAGGCTATGAAGATAAGTTCAAGAAAAAATCTATCACTATCACTCTATAGAAACGTCTTTCAAAGCCTGAAAAAATTGACATACTTTTTCTGTGATTTTAGTAATCTACCTAAATAAAACCCTGTTGATGCTAGAGAGACATATACATAAAGAAATAAAAGCCTATTGCCCAAATGCAGGTTTTATTTAAAATTCTCAGTGCTTAGTGTTTGAGTTTTTTAGATATCATCTTTCTGATCTTTGTTTTGAAAGATTTACTGTGTTGACCAACTGGCTTATTTATCAGACTTCAATATTGTTGTTACTTTGTATTTGATCCCTCTCTATTACTTGCTTTCTCTTTATAGCACACCCCAGTCAGTGCAAGAATGATTTTTGGTCAATGAAAGATCAATGCTTAAAGAAATATCTGAATGGGGGTGCCTGGGTGGCTCAGTGGGTTAATGCCTCTGCCTTGGGCTCAGGTCATGATCTCAGGGTCCTGGAATCAAGCCCCACCTCGGGCTCTCTGCTGGGCAGGGAGCCTGCTTCCCCCTGCCTCTCTGCCTACTTGTGATCTCTTTCTCTCTGTTAAATAAATAAATAAAATCCTAAAAAAAAAAAAAAAAAAAAAAGTATCTGAATGCCCCTCATTGAGGGACTCTTTCAGAATTTATACTATCCAGGATAGAAGGAAGAGTAAGAGGTAAAAGTTAGGAAGAAAAGAATATATTGTTCTTATTCTGTCTATTCCCTGCCATTATGAGCACCTCAAAATGATGGCAATTTATGTCAAGTGAGATTCTCTATATTTTACAAAGAACTTTTGATCTAATATTAATTTCTAGTGGTAAACATAACCATTGCTTCTTTAGCAGGTTTTCCTTATCCCCATTTTTTTTTTCAACATCCCAGCTACCTATTTACAAACATTATATTTAACCAATAGATGTACATTATATCAGTCAATTAAGTGCAGAGGGATAAGAGTAAGTGAATATCAAGTGATGGAGAGTATGTCAAAGGCAGCATTTCAATTATGAATAACACCATATTCCAGTGCTATGCAGTGCTTACTTTTCTATGTCTGGCTAATGGACCAATGACCCTTCTAGTCATTCTTAACAGCACCACTAGGATTCTAATCTGAATCTTGTTCTAGTATAAAAATATCGAACAGATATTGGTTTCACTGTGATTTTCAAAACTGTAGAACAGGAGTTCATTGAGCCAGATAGAGTTTTAAAAATGCATCCTAATTATACTTCAAGTTGGTAACTGAGCTCATTTGTGGCCCCATAGGAAAGGATGCAAAGCTCATGCCATAATCTTCAGATGGTAAAAAAGGACAATGACCTTTCAAGCCAGCTCAAGTATTTAGTAAAATCTAAGTATGTTGTTCTGTTTACAGTTGTCCCTAAAATGCAGTCAAGTTTATGTTTACTTACAACTTCAGTTAATTTCTTCCCTTTTACATTTTTTCAAACAAGAAACAAATTATATTAGGGGCGCCTGGGTGGCTCAGTGGATTAAGCCGCTGCCTTCGGCTCAGGTCATGATCTCAGTGTCCTGGGATCGAGCCCCGCATCGGGCTCTTTGCTCAGCGGGAGCCTGCTTCTCTCTCTCTCTCTGCCTAACTCTCAGCCTACTTGTGATTTCTCTCTCTGTCAAATAAATAAATAAAATCTTTAAAAAAAAAAAAAAAAGAAACAAATTATATTAGAAGTTGTAAGAGCACCGGCTCTTTCTTTTTTTTTTCTTCTTTCTTTTCTTTTTTTGGGGTGAGGAGCGGGAGGTCCAAATGTATTTACCTACAACAATACAAAGGAATGCAAAGCAACCACCTGCTCCCTCTTTCAAACATTTTTGCTGCAAAGCACTGCTGTTCAAGCATACAGGTTTCCTTGTGAAAAGAAAAAAAAAAAAACAATCATGTGAGTATTCTTCAGCCAGTATGATGAAAAGAAAAAAGAAGTAAATATGCAGACCTACAGTGTATGAACATTAGATTCTGCCTTGATCAGAATCATGAATAAACTTACAAAGGAATGTTAATCTCTTTGACATAAATGTTCATTGGTCCTTTTTTTTTTTTAAGAGTTTATTTATTTATTTGATAGACACAGATCACAAGTAGGCAGAGAGGCAGACAGAGAGAGGGGGAAGCAGGCTCCCCACTGAGCAGAGAGCCGGATGTGGGGCTTGATCCCAGGACCTTGAGATCATGACCTGAGTCGAAGGCAGAGGCTTAAGCCACTGAGGGACTCAGGCACCCAGGCACCCCTCACTGGTCCTCTTTAAACTGTAAGTATCCTCAACTTCATTCTTTCCTAATCCCGTATTACCTCTTCTATTTATTCTCCCAAACAATACTACATTTTTATTTTCTAATTAAATTACTGTTGAACAAGTTGTCTTCCCAATTTACCCTGCTTATTTTGATTCATTTCCCTTAATATTACCTGAGGTGATATAAATATCTTTCTGTCAGTTATGTTTTAGCCGTTGATATTCTAGGCGAAAGCAGTGCATTTGTTTTAGTTATCCCCATGGAACTCTATTCCTCTGCTTCTAGATGCTTTTTCTCTCTTTTCTTTTTTTTTGAGACCATATGTGGTAGAAGGCTCTGGGAATTACTGAAAGCGCTCATGAAAGTTTAATACCACATTTTATTTCAACAACATACCTTCTGGAAAATTTATGAGCATGTTCATTTCTTTGATCTATTTTATTAATTCAATTAGTTGACCCTCCACTGGCATGACATGAAGGGATTCCCCATCTTCCAATCTGAATGCCTTACATCAAAGAGTATTTAGCATACCATGTTTTAGATCAAGCAACCTTGTAGCTATCTTTTATTTCTGTTACTCATAGATACTTATCACACTTAGGCTCTGGTAAAAATAATCAATTGTACCACTTCTCTTTAGAGAAAGATTTTCAAATTCCAGTTAGAGAATCCGTTTTTGTGCCATTTGTTCACCAGAGAGAATATACAAAGGTAATGAGAACAGTCTTTGTAATAAGGATTTGATTATCAACCTTGTAGTGTGCCTGATGACTTGTAATGGGGGCAGGTAGACAGAACATGGGAACTGTCCTATTGTAGCTCCAAATTTCCTTTCAGCCTCTGATAAATAAAGATATAAAGGAACACTTCTCTGTTGCTTAACAAGTAGAAACAGCAAAGATAACATAACAAACTCAGAAAGAATAAAATACTGTTTAAGGACACAACGGTGCTCAACCCAGCTATCTTTCTGATTATAAAATCAACCTGAAATAAGATTTTTGGGACATCTTTGGAAGTGTGGATTTCCGTGTTGGAGTCATGAGATTTGAGGTTTTGACATTACTTTGTCCCATTCTAGGCATGTGCCTTTGATAAATTATCTTAAACTCTCTGTTCTCAGATTCTCTTTCCTGAAAAAGGAGAGGGTTGCATGAGATTGCTTTGGTTGCCAAGTATGGATTCTCTGGGAACCGTGGAATTGCTGTAAGGTTAGAGAATCCACAGGCATGTTGTACTTGATGGAGAGACTGAACAAATTATGTGTTTTATAGCATATAGACAGGTCCTGTTACTTAAAATGTGTAGGCTATACTGTGACTGACAAGAATGTATATCAGTTAAAAAGTGCTATTGAATTCATTAGGGCTTTTGGGTATCCTGTATTTTCCCTCCCCAAAACACAAAAAGCAATATAAAAATAGCTAAGTTAAATACTTAGACACTGACGCTGATTTTAGCACCAGATACTGAGAACACCTTTACATACTGGCTTATTTAATCCTTGCAAAATCTATGAGGTGAACACTGTTACCATCCTGTTCTACACTGATGAGGCAACTAAGACAATTAGGGAACTCCTAAGTAATAAATAAAGTTAGAAGGATTTGAACACCCAGGCAATGTGGAACAGATCCCAAACCACTACACAGCACTGTCTTCTCATTGCATCTTTTCAATCACATGAGCGGTATTAAGATTTTGACTGTTAAGGGGCACCTGGGTGGCTCAGTGGGTTAAAGCCTCTGCCTTCAGCTCAGGTCGTGATCCCAGGGTCCTGGGATGGAGCCCCACATGGGCCTCTCTGCTCAGCAGGGAGCCTGCTCCCCTGCCCCCTGCCTGCCTGTCTGCCTACTTGTGATCTCTCTCTGTAAAATAAATAAATAAAATCTTAAAAAAAAAAAAAAAAAGAAGAAGATTTTGACTGTTAAAACAACCCATGAATTCAATAGGACTGGGGAACACTAGTGTTTATGACCCCTCTATCCCTTCAAATACTGAATCTCCTTCGCAAATTTCACTTCTACAAAAGATGGCTAGGGTACTTGTTAAAAACAGGAGTGAATGGCAAAGAAACCCAAACCAAACAACAACTACAAAACAAACAAAGAAACAAAAACTCCCAAAACAAAAAAGCCCCCAAAACCATGGCTAGGATCCATCCCTGCTTCTGGTACTTCCAGCTATGTAGCCTAGGGAAAATTTCCTTTTCTCCGTATCCCTCAGTTCCTTCCCCCCCCCGCCCCCCCAAAATAAAGATAAAAATAGCACCTACTTCATAGGTTTGGTGTGGTGATTAAATAAGAGAATACAAAGCACTTACAAGCATATGACAAACAGTAAGTGATCAATAAATATCTGTGGTGGTTGTCATTGCTTTTGGTGTTGTTTTGGTCTTGTTGGATTGTCTTCTGTGGGGACCCTACAAAAAAGTCAACTATGCAAAATGCAGGCAGTGTGAAGAAAACAGAGACAGGGTTGAATAACTTGGGATCTGAAGTGAACCAGCCCACCTAGATTCAAGGAGTGAAGATTGCATTTTCCCTGGCAGAACTAGGGAGCAGACCAAACCACCCCAGAAGAGCTTAAGATGCTGGTCAGGAAGGCAAGGCAAACAAGTGTCAAACAAGTTCTCTATGCTTTGTTGATGGTGAGAAGCTCTCAAATCCTGATGTGCATAGAGATTTGACTCCTTTAACTAGCTAGGTTGAGTGATGGGAATTGCTTTTTTAAGTGTTTTAATGTACTTTTAGGAGATCCTGATGTACACACTACGAGATATATAGAAACCATTATACATAAAAAGAGAAGAGAACACGGCAAGAATAAACTTTCATCAAAACAACTGGCAGAATAAGACAAGAGAAGAATCAAATAATTCAACAGAATAATTAGGATTAAAATTTTGTTCTCAAGAGAAAATGTAAGCCAGTGTAAGCATTCTGAAAAAGTTATCTGGTCTCATTTGAATAGAAAGCTAACAGGACCAAACTTGGAATCTGAAAATATTCAAAATGCAAGGATGACAAAACCCTGCATCTTTCCTGCTAAATTCATTAGATGAATTAAGTTTGCAGTAAAAGCCAGGTTCTCAGTACAGGTGGTGCTTAGTGAGCTCAGGAGTCAGTTAGTTGCTCTACATGGCACTGGAAGCAATCAATGGTTTGAAGTTCTATTTCTAACTTGCTTCTGGAAATATTTCCAAATGGGAACAATCATTTCTAAATGTCAGTTCACTGTCCCTAATCTTAAGTAATGGAAATATCTCATCACATCCCTATGAGGATATTGAGAGCTTGTTCTGCCTTTAAAATCAGAAGAGCTGTTAATTAAATGCTCATCTCCATGCCACTGTTTTGGATGATATGCAGATATTAAATGAATATGAGAAAAGGTCCCCATTCTACTTCATTCTTGAACCCTAATGAAAACATAATGGTGCAGGTAGGAAAAGAACAATGTTTTAATGCCAAACATAGAAAATGGAATCTCGGTAATTAAAAATGTTCTCTCCCAGGGGTGCCTGGGTGGCTCAGTGGATGAAGCCTCTGCCTTTTGTGTGGGTCATGACCTCAAGGTCCTAGGACCGAGCCCCGCATCAGGTTTTCTGCTCAGCAGGGAGCCTTCCTCCCCCTCCCCCTCTGCCCATCTCTCTGCCTACTTGTGATCTCTCTCTCTCTCTCTGTGTCAAATAAATAATAAATGAAATCTTTTTTAAAATGTTCTCTCCTTTTCTTTACTGGATGACTTCTCATTCTCGGGCGAAAGAGAGAAAGTTCAAAGGTGGATGATGAGCTCCTCGCAGCTCTCATGACCAGAGGCAGTGTCAGCATGGCCTCCCTTCAGGCTCTCTGAGCAGCCCGAGATTCGCCTGTCTCCGCGCCATGACGATTTCTGATAAAAACTAATTCACTGACTTAAAATTACCACAGCATATCTCAAAAGGTAGGTAAGAGATAGTAAAACCAAATAATCTAATACTGACAAATTTAAAAGGGACACAAATTTAAGTAACAGTTTACACTGTAAATATTTATTGAGAGCCTGATATATGAGAAGCTTATTGGGTAGACGAACATCTTTTGAACAATATTAATTACATAATTCTTATAGGAAGAATACACTTTGACTGAGTGGCTATCACATCACTGACAAGTATTTATTTTTAAGATTTTTATTTATTTATTTGACAGAGAGAAATCACAAGTAGGCAGAGAGAGGGGGAGGAAGCAGGCTCCCCACCGAGCAAAGAGCCTAATGCAGGACTCAATCCCAGGACCCTGAGATTATGACCTGAGCCGAAGGCAGTGGCTCAACCCACTGAGCCACCCAGGTGCACCAGAATTTCAAATATTTTAAACATGACTGAAAAAGTCACTGCAAGAGAAATCATAGCTTAAAGGTTTTCATACCTGTTTAAAAAAAGAAAGGATACAAAGATACATAGAAAACAGATTTTAAAATCCACTAATATATTTATTTTTATTAAAAATGTACCAAAAAAAGGTATAAAATCAATGCTAAGAATTGTATTTATTGTAACAAGTATTTCCCGATAAGTTCTGTTCTAAGGGGCAACTGAAACAGTCTTTGGACACAAAATACATTCTATCCATTTGTCTTCACAGGACATTTCACAAAATTACCTCCAGGCACACAGGCAAGAGAAATTCGTTTGACCGGCCTTTACAACCTCAACAAAGAAAGCACTCTTGTTGTCCACATGGCAGGAAGTCCTGGACAGAATCAGGGAAATGAGATTCTTGAAGGACTCGGCTATCACTGAAACGTATTTAGAAAAGGATAGCTACTCCACCAGATTTTCTCTTCTTCAGCTCTTACGCTAGTTACCAAGTTTTAATAACATTATTGACGCTAATTCCCACTGCTTTCCATAGTAGAGATCAGTATGTATGCTCTTGGCATTTATCCCATATTACAGATTAATTTTCCAGTTTGTATTCATATTGTCAGCATGCAGCTTCCACCGACTTCCCAAACAAGTCAGGAACAGAAGAAATGAAAGTATTAAAAATATAATTTTAATTACTAAAATTGTTGACCTTTACCTCTCAAATACTGTATCCTAGATATTGATAGGCAAACTTTGTGGAATTACACGGGCTTTTATATTTGAAGAAGACTAAATGAAATTAAACTCACTGTACTAGTGTCACTGAATTAACGAGTTTGGATTAATTTTGTAAATTATTTTGCCATACTGCTCAGTGAAATATGAGCGTTTCTACTTAGATGAGAGGAAGTGGAAAGGGAAGACTATGCCTGACTCATAAAGTCTACCTCAAGAAACGGTTTCCGTCAACAAATGTGGTACCTAAAAATGACTCACAGAATGGTCACAGTCCATTTTTCATGCTTTAGGCTATGCTTTCAAAAATGTGACACAGGGGCACCTGGGTGGCTCAGTGGGTTAAGCCTCTGTGTTCAGCTCAGGTCATGATCTCAGGGTCCTGGGATCGAGCCCCACATCGGGCTCTCTGCTCAGCGGGGAGCCTGCTTCCCCTCTTCCCTCTGTCTGCCGCTCTGCCTACTTGTGATCTCTTTATCTCTGTCAAATAAATATATAAAATCTTAAAAAAAAAAAAAGTGTGACACATATTGAGTAGTATTCTAGAATATAACAGCCCAAACAGCCACTGAAGTAAAAACAACAGTTATTACTTAATGAGAAACGACTTTGTGCCAGGCATTTTGTCACTTCATACCCATAGCTCCTTTAATGTTCATACCACCCCGTGAGGTAGGAGTTATTATTCCCATTCTACAGAGGAGAATATCAAGGCCCATTACAGTTACATGAGATCTCAGAGAGGGTAAGCCAGGGAAGCAAGGTTGGATGGAATCCAGCCTATTCCCAAGCTCCAGCTCGTGAAATGTAAGTCGTCGTGTACCCACTAACTTAGACTTGCCATCAATCTTTCCTCTCTCTTTAATCCAAGCCCTATTCCATGTGCCAAGATAAAAGAGAGAAATTGAAGGCCTAAAATTTAGATCCCAAGCCTAACGACTTGGAAGAAAGCCTTATTATTCTCTCTGCAATAAATAATGAGCTCTGAAAGATGTAATTAAAATTCTCGGGACCCAGCATGATAATAACTTGAAGGAATCAACACTACACCTTTGCCTTTTTTCCCCCTTTCTTCTTTCAAAATCATTCCCTAGTCACCTATCAACTTTACCCCTCACTGCAGTTAAACAGTACAGGGAACTGTAGGCAACAAACTTCAAAACAGGATTCTGTGAACTCTTAAGAACAAAAATGTCATTTGTTAGCCAAGCGATCTCATGAAGGGACATTACCCAACAGTTGAGTCAGAGCTCTAATAGAGCCGGATTCCAAATCCTGCAGTATTTGACCTGGGTGGGACCCAGGCCCCAAATACTGGCTTTTGTTAAAGGGTATGACAAAATAGAAGGAAAATGTGAAACAGACCTAACGGCCTGCCGTTTTAGACTTTATCTGGCTGCTGAGAGTCTGCCCTTTTTGAAGAAGAGTCTATTTCGTGGCAGCATAATTGGTTCTGATTCCACAGTTCTCCGTGTCAATGTTCTTCACTTCCATGAAGCCCTAGAAAGCTTTGAGCTGCAGAAGGAATATACAAAGCCAAAAGCAGACTCAATGCCTGTGGAAGCTCCCAACACTGTCCCAAAGTCAGGTGTTGTAAGCAAAGCAGGAATGGCTGCAGGGAAGGAGAGCTCCATGGGGACCTGCACGGGGTCCACGGGGAATAGCATGCCAGCCACAGCCCGCTAGGCAAGCTGGGTCAGCCCCAGACCTTGCCCAGTCACCAATGCCCTCCCACCCACATGTCCCACATCTGGAAGGCTTAGCAGGTGCCTGCCCAGTGCAAAGCATGCCAATATAAACATGGTAATGGGGTCGCCATCAAAGTCAGATTTAGCAGTGTTCATGCAAATGGGTAACTGTAAGTGATGATACAAAGGTAAATTTAGGGGGGAAAGATAGAATTATAAAGGCACTAGGCACTCTGAAAGTATTTTCTTTTGCCTTTATTAGCTTCCCTGCCAGTGCTCTATTTATCGAAGTATAATAAGAACCCATTCCTGGTCATGAATTACTGCGGATGTGTCTTACTGGAGGAATTAAACACATAACCGCCTCTAATATGAATGGAGGTGTTTTAATAACGTTGAGTTTGGCAGCCCGATAAAACATTATGATCATCCGGAGATTTACGCTGAAGTGAGCAGCCCTGCTTCACAGAAACAGGCCCCACCTGGACAATCTATGCTTTGCTTCACCACAGGCTTCCTCCTTACACAGTGCTGTCTCCAATGACAGAGAGGATGACTTGCCAAGACACCGGACGTTCTGTAAATATGTGTTTCCTGGGTAAGGAGACAGGAGGGCTTAAAAGCATAAACTGATCTGACTTTACTGCCCATCAACCATGTGGTTCTGTGAGCTTCAGTGTTCTCTTCGGCTACATGGGGGAAATAATCTGACTTTTACAGACTTGTGAAAATTACATAGTGAAATATATGTCAGTGGCATAGACTGAGTGCTCAGTAAATGTTAGCTATTATTATATTTATTTATTTTAAAGATTTATTTATATATTTGTTTGAAAGAGAGAGAGAGCAGGGAGAGGGACAGGAAGAGGGAGAGTGAAACTGAAGCAGACTCCCCACTGAGCACAGAGCCCCGCGGGATCTCGGGATCAGGAGATCATGCCCTGAGCTGAAACCCAGAGTCAGAGGCTTAACCTACTCAGGCACCCAGGTGCCCCAGCTCTTATCATATTTACTATGCTTGTTTTACTATTATTGTACTTCGATTCTCAACACACTGCCTTTTAATTTCGATGAGCATTGTCATGTGACTTTCCTCATGTAAGAAGTAGAGACGGGGGTGGGGGGCGCCTGGGTGGCTCAGTGGGTTAAAGCCTCTGCCTTCGGCTCAAGTCATGATCTCAGGGTCCTGGGATCGAGCCCCACATCGGGCTCTCTGCTGGGCAGGGAGCCTGCTTCCTCCCTCTCTCTGCCTGCCTCTCGGCCTACTTGTGATCTCTATCAAATAAATAAATAAAATCTTAAAAAAAAAAAAAGTAGAGACAGGCCCTGGAATGGCAAAGAAGGTACGAGACGGAATGGGAAAAGAGAGGAAGAAGGAATAAGAGAGAAGGTGGGGAAAGACAGACAGAGAATCTAAACCAGGGGCTGGTAATGTTGAGTATTTAATTGAGGGCAGGGGACATCAAGAGGCATGACTGCAACAAACAGAGGCCATGGGTAGGCAATTGAGGGTTACGGATGTGGTAAAAGGGAGGTGACAAGGCAGGGGAGAACGCCCTTAGCTCCCGCTTGCTCCGCTCATCCTTCCTTCTCCCTCCACCCTTCTTCCTTCCTTTTCCTGCCTCCCTTGCCCGCTTCATCAGCAATGACTAAACCCCCAGAACAGCACAAAAGCACAGTCTGTAAAAACCCCCAAAAGCCCAGAGATTAGATGTTCGGTAGAGAGGACACTGCATACCAGAACGAGACAGACACAATCCAGGGCCCTTACATGTGTGGGTTACGTCAAAACAGACAAGTTCGAGGAATTCTCTGTTCTCGGGGAGCTCACTTTCTAGGAGAGAGAGAGAGAGTGCTGTCTGCAACAAACATAAATAGGCCCTGGGAAAGTATCAAATGATGATAGTGGCTTTGTAAACAATGTGAGAAGGTTCATGCAATAAAAATCAACTGGGGAGAATTACTTTGAGCAGGTAGGCAAGAACAGGGTTCACGTTTCTGAGTCACAGTTTAACATTCATATGTAGAGTACACTATTTTAAGTGTACAGCTTGGTGGGCTTTTATATATGCGTATATCTGTGCAATTATCACCCAGATCAAAGTCCAGAACATTCTCAGAAATTTGGTTTATGCTTTTCATAAATGATACTGTATTATATACCTAATTCTAATTTTTTTTTTTTTTTAAGCAGGCACTATTCTAAGGTCTCTCCGTATTATGCCTTTCACTTGTGGCTTATAACCTCCGTGCCTACTTCCTGATGTGCATCGACCTCATTTTTACTATATTTACTTATCTTCTAATCCATTAATGGACTCCAAGTTTGCTCCCAACATTCCAGTGGTTTTAAATAATATTGAAAGGAACATCCTCAAACATGAACCCTCACTGAGCTAGGTGAGAATTTTTTTAAATACGTGAGAAAGAGCAGAATGTGGGTGTCTGAGTCTTTGAGAACAGCATCCGACTTACGAATGCTGGGCTGCCTTTCAGAACATGCACTAGGCTGCTCTCCCACCAGCCGTGTGCCTTTGATCATTGTTGCTGGTGTCTGCACGGTCTGATGTCTCATCCTTTTGAAGATCTTTTAACGCCATACTAAAACTTCTGATTTTTCTTCTCTTTAATTCACTGTTCCTTCCCTTGGCACATTCTCAAAGTGTGTGGCCATCCCTTTCTGGGTGATTTGCAAGACGAATGTTATTAAGGACATACCACTCTAGCTGAGGTGTGATTCACAGGGAGGAGTGGACCTCGAAAAGATCAGTGAGTTCCAGGCAGAAGGAACACCCAGAACAATGGTACTCAGGCAGGACTGGAGGCAAGAAGCAAGAGCTCCAGTGTGGCTGGGACACAGTGGGAAAGGGGAGAAGGAGTACGGATGAGGGCAGACAGGGAGAAGGACCACAAACAGCCCTACGATTCAAAATCCGTCAGATGGTGCCGAGTTTTTCCTGTTCCATTTGCAGAATTTTTAATGTTGAACCTGACCTTTTACCAGCCATCAATGAATGGAGAATGACAAGCACAATTGTAGCTGATGTACTCTGAGAGTTTAATAGTAATAAAAGTAGATCAACAATTGTGAGTCAAAGCACTCAGAGCACCATAAAAGTACATTCTACAAAAATCTCAATAACAAAAAGCTGAAAGATTACATATTAGGTAGAGGGGATATTGTGTAGCAGAATAAGACATATCACTGAGAGAACCCAGAAAATTGCTTTCTCCTCATGGGAAAAGCCAAAAAGAATAATAATAATACACTTATTTCATTAGACCAGTCTGTGGAGATGTTCATCTCAAATTAATATAGAAATGAGTCTACATAAGGTAGGGGAGTTTGAGATTTAAATGTAAGGACAAACTGTTTTTCTCATTTATTAAGTCAAAAACTCACAGGGTAGTAAGTTAATAGCTAGAACATAGGGAAGGAGGAAAAAAAAAAAAAGCCTGAATCTGATTAGGAGCAACATGATTGAGTCTCAATAAGATATATACTCTCCAGATGTTAATTAAGCATTTAGCATTAGAAAAATAGTGTGATTTTGAAGCAATGTATGATGAAGTTCTTCGAGAACAGAAACTGAAGAATTATTTATTTTTTAAACCGGTGTAGAGCAAAATGGCAAAGGAGCTATCATTTGAATGACTTCGAGAGTGCACATTTTATCGGGACACACGACATCCAATCTGAGCTTATTCAGCCCATGGTAAAAGCCATTATGAAGACGACGGTGCTCACGGTTCTCTGAACTGTCCACGGTAAGAAAGGACACAAGGAACAACAAACACCGAGGAAACTGTACTAACGTCTATCCAGAGATCAATGAAGATTCTGAAATGTTAAAAGGCAAGTTAATCTTTTTTTTTAGTCATTTGATTTGAAAAGATGGTGAGGAACTTGCAAAGCTAGACGGAAGCAAGTTTTTTTAAGCATGTGTGATAACTGTTAAAATAACCATCACAAACGAGAAAACCTCTGCTTTCTTCCCATTCTTGATCAGTGGCTTCTGATTTCAAATAAAGATATGATTTTTAATCACTTTGTGTTACTGTGCTGTGATGATAAGTAATTTGATGTGCATGAAAGTGCTTTGAACTCACAGAAGAGCCTGTAAATATAGGACTCTCATTATTTCAAATAAATAAATACATGAAAAATGTTTACTGTGCAATGAAAAGGAACTATATGCTAATAGAGTAATAAGATAAAATATAAGTAATATAAATTGATACAATGATCAAAAAAAAAATGAAATTAACTGAGTAGCCCGAGAAGTCTAGATTAGAAACTTGTTTGCACATGCCTCTAGTATTCATTCTGTTTCCCTACAAACTGTTCATGTCTTTTTCTGTTTCTCCTACTAGTCTCTAAACATCTCAGGGCCAGAATGTCACCCTCATCTCTATGGCACCAGAGTATGGGATGGTGTCACAGGTTAAATAATGTGAGAATTCACATAACTATACCCAATCAGCAGATGAGCACAACACAGAGGTTTTGGAGAACAAAATCAAGTTTTGTCTGTTTCAACAAATTTGTCATCACTATGCTAAGACTTCATCATTGCCTGCCATATGCTTCTATACACATACACACATAAGCACAAACACACAAACTTGGTTTCAGCCTACCTGAGGACATCTTCTCATCCCAATCTCCCCACCTGTCAATTCTCATTGCTGGCCTCATGTGCCTCCCAGAACTCCAAAGGGCCAGCACTCAGGGCCCTTGCAAGGGCTCTCCCTCTGCCTCCAATGTTCACCCCATTCCCAGTCTTACTCTGGCTGATTTCTTCCGCCACTGCGGGGGCTCTGCTGAGTTGGCCTCTTTCCTCAGCCTTGCATCTACGGCAGCCTCCCCTGCCTGTCATGGTGCTGTCACCTAGGTTTAGGCTGTCACCATTTCCTCCCATTTTATTGCTTTTCATCAAGAGCAATAAATTCATTTTAAAAATTGTTGATTTTTAAAATTGTTGCCCCTTTGCCAATATAATTAGAGTCTACTTCCAGGTGAGTGAGGATTTGCTTAATTTTTTAGCCCTAAGATTGGAACAATACAGACTTGAATCTGACTTCCTATGAGTATCTATTTATATAGCATTTATTCATTTATTTATTTAGTTACTTATTTGTTTGTTTATAAAAGATCTTACTTATTTATCTGCCAGAGAGAGAGAGAGAGAACCTGCACACATGTTCACTTCTGGTAAAATAAACTGCAGTGATGAGAAGGTATTACATGATAGGAAAGATATTAAGGATTGTTAGCTAAGGGTGAAACATGCATAGTTTAACCTGAGGTCTCACTTGTTTCCCCCCGTGTAATTTGTATGAGCCTCAAATTCTTAGAAGCTTCTTATGAGCTTCTAAGTGTTTCTATCATATGTCTCTCTACCCCTAGACTACTAGCAGCATGCAGGCAGTAGTGGTGTTTATTTATTTATTTATTTATTTTTTCTTTAAGCCCAGCAACAGAGTGAGTCTAAAATCTATGGTTCATGAATTAAGTGAACTAGTTATATAGTGGAGGAATCTCAAATAATTGTGTCTCATCTGGGTATGGCTGGTTGTACCATATAAATAAAAATGTTAGGCTGTTTTGGATAGAGATTTACAACTGGGTCTTAAAATAGTTAAAAATAAATTTCTGACTGATGGCTCTAATTAAAATTTGTCAGTGCATTTTATACAAAGAAATGATTCTCCAAATTAACATAAGGCTCTTCTTTTCTCCTTCAAAGATCCCATTACTTTTCCTTTTAACTTTCCCATTTGTTTATCTTCAAACAGAAGGTGTTCCTAATAATCTCCATTTAACAGATGGGAACACTGAAGTTCAGAGCTGCTGTTAAATTGTTTTCTCAAGCAAGAGCACCATCCCAGTTGGGGTCATGATAGAAGTCTTATATCTTCCATTACTCTTTCAATTAGAATCTGCTTCCTAGTAATTAACACATTCTCTTTAGCCTGCAAAATAATCATCCTTTGAGAGCTCCGGTGTAGAAAATTCCTATTTGAGAAAGACTTATTTTGGAAAGTTTTATAAGGAATTGCAATTGCAGGCCATTGTGAAAATCACTGGGCCATTTTAGGTTTTAAAAGTGTAATTGTGATCAACAATTTGCTGCAACCATGGCAACACAACGTGCCCCTTTCTGCTTGCTTACTTTTAAGGAATTAGAGCACTATTTAAGGATTAAGATTACCATGCATGCTATACCAGCTGACCTTTACAAAGGATAAAATAAAAGCTCTGAGGACTCAACCTTATAAATCAGTGTTGGTGATTACCTTGGGTTACATAGGTATATATGAACATTTCAGGTCTTAGGATCTATTTATAAAAATCCAGCAGAACTATTATATTTTAAGGACTGATTTGCACACCAAAGGATACTTTAATATAGCATTTATGCTTGTATAAGTTTTGGGATCAGTGTTTAATATCAGCTATGAGATCAAAGCAAAGAAGAATTCCCTTTATCTTGGATTTCCAAATAAGAACACATTCATAATTTTTCCTACTTCTATTAAAGATACATTAATATTTGTATGAGAAGAGCGGGGAAGAAAAACTCAGGAGGAATAAACTTGTGACCTTGTTGAATAAAAATGCTTCGTAACTGACAGGTTATATGTGGCTGGAGACTATGAGACCGGCTCCGTTATTAATGAAAAAAAAAAAAAAAAAAAGTAATGCATTCTAGTTCCGCTCCTTAGTAAGATCCAATTTAATTTACTCTTGAAGCTCAATCACTACACAAGATGAGTTTTTCTTTAATGACAATTTTTTAACTGTTGATACTAAAAAAGAGATTCAAACTATACTTATTATAACCAAATTAGTTTTTGTAAAAGCATGTACTCAAGATAAAAAAGAGACCAGGAAAACAGTATTTACAGAAACATTTTTCACCAGCTCAGCTCTCAGACGGTCTTTAATCCCGCCTTTTGAATGTGAACACACTGTTCATACTCTCATTCATTCTCTCTCTCACACAGTCATCTGAAACAAGCTGATTCAGGGGCCTAATTAAACATTAAAGAACAGTATTTGTTAGAACCATTCTATTTTTGCTTTAAAGAATAATTTATTTGAGAGAGAGAGAGAGAGGAAGAGCATGAGCAGGGGTGGGGGAGGGCAAAGGAAAAGGAGAGGGACAGAGAGAATCTCAAGCAAACTCCCCGCCTAGCACCAGGCCTAATAGAGGCTCAATCCCAGGACGCTGACATTATGATCTGGTCGACATCAAGAGTCCGGGGGCGCCTGGGTGGCTCAGTGGGTTAAGCCGCTGCCTTCGGCTCAGGTCATGATCTCGGGGTCCTGGGATCGAGCCCCGGATCAGGCTCTCTGCTCAGCAGGGAGCCTGCTTCCCTCTCTCTCTCTCTGCCTGCCTCTCCATCTACTTGTGATCTCTCTCTGTCAAATAAATAAATTTAAAAAAATCTTAAAAAAAAAAAAATCAAGAGTCCGATGCTCAAGTGACTGAGCCACCTAGGGATCCCAGGACGATTCTAAAATGTATGCCACCCCTCTTTCTCTTAGCAAATTGTGCCTGAGGAACATAGTCCAACAGCATAAAAGCCTTAGGCAACATAATGTCATGTGTTGTAATAAAGTGAGGCTCAGAGATGCTCACAGACGTCCCCAGACTTGGGGAGCTGAAAAGGCTACAGTGTCTGTTCCCTTTTCCTCTCGTTTCCCTCACTTTCAGCTACTCGGTGAGTCATTTTTCCAGAATAGCTCATTCTTCTAACTACTCTTCAATATGCAAGATTTTCCAGCAACAAGCATTTTAGGTCTAGTTTTCAGCACAGGCTTGGCTGGGAAGCACTTATGAATGAAGCCCATCTTCATCTAAGAATAAACTTTGCCAAAGATACAAGGTCTTTTATGTTTCTTAGGCTGGAGGGTAAGCTGCCCAGGAGCAGAAACCAAGATGCTGGGGATATGTGGGGCCCTGGGGTTCCCATGGCACATCTTCTGGGAGCATCAATTTTACCACGTGGATATATTATTGGGTAGAAGGCAAAAACCACATGATTCTTCAAAGTGAGGTATGAGACTTCAAAGGAGTCTTGGATTTATGGTTTCTCTCCCACCGTTATGTCCCAGAACCCCTAAGGTCTGTGTTTTTCCTCCCCTCTTCATAAGTTAAAAAAAAAAAAGCACAGAAACACTGCTTAAGGCATGGGTATGAAATTATGGCACATGTACATGAGGTTTCTAATCATCTAGCAAAGGTCTTTAATGGTGGGTCTTTTTTTTTTTTTTTTTTTTTTTTAAAAAATAAGAGCCCACCAAAGGAAGCCTTATCTAAGCTCATAAAACTTTAAACCTTTGGAACTCACCACTTTCTACCTTGTCTTACTTGGAGCCATGCCTTTTTCTTCTTCCATAACATAAATGTCTTCTCCTTCTACATAGCAAACACAGAAACTTCCTGTAGCACATTACCTTAAGTAAGTGGGTAGTGAATAACATTTTAAGTGTGCCAGCAGGTACCTGTCACCTGTTTATTGAGTGCATGTTATATATTGAGCATTATCCTTGGCTCTAAGGGTACAGAGCTAAAAAATTAAGCAAAGTCTTAACTCACCCAGAAGTAGACTAATTGCAATGGCAAAGGGGCAACAGTTTTTAAAATAAATGAGATCGATAAGTAATAAAACAGGAGAAAATGGGAAAAGCTATGAAGGAAATAAACGTGACAGCATGGTGACAGGGAGGGGAGGCTGCTTTAGATACAAGGCTCAGAAAAGAGGCTGACTCAGCAAAGCCCCCAATGGCAGGGAAAGCCTGGGGATAGGGTGAGCACTGGCGGCAGAGGGAAAGCCAGTGCAAGGGCCCTAAGTGCTGGTCTGCAGGAGTGCTGGGAGAAGCCTGAGAAGAGGTGTCTTGGGCCTTGCGAGCAGGATAAAGAATTTGAACTTGACTTCATCTGTGATAAGTAGTTGCTGAAGTGCTTTAAGGGAGTGATAGGATTAGACTCACATTTTTTAAATTTATTTTTTATTAAAAAATATTTTAATAATATTTTATTTGTTTCAGGGGTACAAGTCTCTAAGTCATCAGTCTTATACAATTCACAGCACTTACCATAGCATATACTTCCCCAGTGTCCATCATCCAGCTACCCTATCCCTCTCCCTGCCAAACAACCTGCATTTAGTTTCCTGAGATTAAGAGTCTCTTACATGGTTTGTCTCCCTCCCCCATTCCATCTTGTTTCATTTCTTTCCTTACCTTCCCCCACAACCCTCTACTCTGCCTCATAAAATCTATCTATGAAAACCCACAGCAAATATCATTCTCAATGTGGAAAAACTGAGAGATTTTCCCCTAAGGTCAGGAACACAGAACGGATGTCCAATATCACCACTGCTATTCAACATAGTACCAGAATTCCTAGCCTCAGCAATCAGACAACAAAAAGAAATAAAGGCATCCAAATCAGCAAAGAAGAAGTCAAACTCTCTTTGCCCATGATAAGATACTTGATGTGGAAACACAAAGGACTCCACTCCAAAACTGCTAAAACTCATACAAGAATTCAGTACAGTGTCAAGATATAAAATCAATGCATAGAAATCAGTTGCATTTCTACACACCAGCAACAAAACAGAAGAAGGAGAAATTAAGGAGTTGATCTCCTTACAATTGCACCCCAAACCCTAAGGTACCTAGGAATAAATCTAACCAAAAAGGCAAAGAATCTGTACTCAGAAAACTATAACGTACTCATGAAAGAAATTGAGGAAGACACAAAGAAGTGGAAAAACATTCCATGCTCATGGATTGGAAAAACAAATATTGTGAAAATATCTATGCTACCTAGAGCAATCTACACATTTAACACAGTCCCTATAAAAAAAAAACATCAATTTTTTTTAAAGAAATGGAAGACAAATCCTAAAATTTATATGGAACCAGAAAGACCTCAAATAGCCAGACAAATGTTGAAAAAGAAGAGCAAAGTTGGCAGCATCACAATTCCAGACTTCAAGCTCTATTACAAAGCTGTCATCATCAAGACAGAATGGACACTGGCACAAAAACAGACACACAGATCAACAGGACAGAACAGAGAGCCAAGAAATAGACCCTCAACTCTATGGTCAACTCATCTTTGACAAAGCAGGAAAGAATGTCTGATGGGAAAAAAACAAAAACAAAAACAGAACAGTCTCTTCAATTAATGGTTTTGGGAAAACTGGACAGTCACATGCAGAAGAATGAATTCACATTTTAAAGTGGTAACTGGCTATTGTGTGCACAGTGAGAAGACAGAGTAGGAACAAGTTATTAGGACACTCCTACAGTGACCGAGGTTGCCACTTTCAACCAGACTTGGTGAACTGCAAACATGTGCATGATCTCATTGAGCAGAATTGCTGAAACTATGAAGTGTAAAGGAAAGAGAAGCACATGGCATGCATCACAGGGGTTCTCTCAGGGACTCTCCTAACAAATTCTGAAATTAGAAGGACAATTACTGTCCCTTGTGCAATGTCACAAGGTGCTGGGGGAGTGAGTCAGGACTGAAATCAGAGTTTAGGACTCCACCCACTTTATGACAGAAACTGATCTGTCCAAAAATTCCAGTTCTTCAGCAAGACAGTGACAACAGGCAGAAAGAGGCTGAAGGTCTAATCCACTCATGGCCTGACCTGGTGTTTGACTTTCCTCTACAACACCCCATACTGCAAAGCAGTTTTCGCTCCATATTTAAATTTTTTTTTTTTTCTTTTTAAAAGTATAGACCCATAAAATTGTTACAGGACACAGAAGACTGTCTGAGGTGAAAAGGCAACCAAACAGAACTTCCTGGGCTCAGAGAAATATTCTGAACTCCTTATTCTTCTTGTTTGTCATTAAACTCATTAATGAAGGGAGCTGATTTGCTTCTAGTTCATTTTTCTCTCTTCTCTCTTGCCTTTAGGTTTATTGATATTCCATGCTTTGCTTCCTCAAGGCTCACTTAACCAGGAAACTTCTCTTTATCATGAAAAACAATCTTTTACAAGCCACCTCCACCTTGATAATCTTCCCTCTTCCAAGCTCCTAACAATTTCATCCATTTGGCTTTTATGGAATTTGCCATTTCCTGTATTTCCTCCCTCTTACGTATCACAAACTTTCTGAGAGTACACTGTGAGAACAGCAGGCACAAAATAAACATATACAAAACAAACCATTACCTAAATTACTAGACTAAATTCTACCTCTATAATGAGTCCATTCCATTTTAGGGAAGATGCCAAGGGGCCATGAATTTCTTTCTTAATTCAGTTTGGGTAGAAGTGAATGGATAAAATTTGCTATTTCACCAAGTACTTGTTGAAACTTGTTTACAAGCCTGCCAACATGCTAGGGATGTTGTACACCTTGGACATGTAAAAGGAAGTTGGCTAAGTCTTCTCAATGGCTATTACTCTGGTTTACCTTACTAACTGGGGGAACTTGAACATAATTAAGTCCTTTCCATGGCTATCTCTCTTTGATTACAACTCTGCCTTTTCCTTCCAATGAATCTTAAGTGCGTTTCCTCTTGAGAAAAGCTTAAAAAAGAATCTTCTTAAAAAACTCAACATGGTCTTAAAATAACCCAGGACATTGCTGGCTATCATGAAAAGGATTAGTCATTAGGAAACCTGAGTTTTCAGATGGCCCAGCCAATATACCATGTAATGTTGCTCAAATCAGTTGACCTACAATGGTCTTAGTTTCCCATTCTGTAAAATACATAAATCCGATTCTTCTGCAGTATGTTTAATGGCTAGCACACTAACAGAAAATACTGACATGGTCATAAAACAATGCAGTTTGGTCTAGAGTTTTTGTTTTGTTGTCTTTTCTTTATTGTTTGTAGGGACATTTTTAGAGTAAGAAAACAACTGAAAATAAAGATGGACTAGATAAGAATGGTTCATATTCTAAGCACATAAATTATATTAGCAGTCCTCTCTGCTCATGCTTTTGAAGAATTCAAACACAGAAAACTTTCACAATAACCCAAACTGCAGAGTGAACTTGAAAACCAAAAATACTGATAATAGCATTAAAATAACAAAAGTCCAGACAATCTTAACAACTATCAGATAATGAGAAATGAAGGGTCAGTTCCTTAATATGGTAGAGAATCTACCAGAACAGAACCCTCAGGGATACACAATCAGTGGGATTCTCTTCAGATATATTTAAAAAATGACTTCTGTCATGGTATCTTCTGGGAACACATGAGCATCACCTAAGAATCCTAATATAGTGTCCAGAAATTTGGACATATTAAATATTAAAAAACAAGGTAGTCTTCTTGTATATTAGCCACAATCTTTTTTTTTTAAGATTTTATTAATTTATTTGACAGACAGAGATCACAAGTAGGCAGAGAGAGAGAGGAGGAAGCAGGCTCCCTGCTGAGCAGAGAGCCTGATGCGGGGCTCGATCCCAGGACCCTGGGATCATGACCTGAGCCAAATGCAGAGGCTTTAACCCACTGAGCTACCCAGGCACTCCAGCCACAATCTTTTTAAAAGTTTATGCAGAAGGAGACTGATTTACTGAAAAAATATTGTGATTTTAATGCTGAAGATATATGCCATATTCATGAATGTAAAATCTTAATAGTATAGATACCGATTTTCCCAAAAAAATACACAAGTATCAGATAACGCCAATCAAAATCTTAAAAAGTTCTTTGAATGTGAGGATTCTGATGTGAATTTAGGAGAATGAATATATTTGAAAGACAGTATTTTTTTTTAATTTTATTTATTTGACAGCGAGATCACAAGTAGTCAGAGAGGCAGGCAGAGAGAGAGAGAGGAGCAGGCTCCCTGCTGAGCAGAGAGCCCGATGCGGGGCTCGATCCCAGGACCCTGGGATCATGACCTGAGCCGAAGGCAGAGGCTTTAACCCACTGAGCCACCCAGGCGCCCCTGAAAGACAGTATTTTTTTTTTTTTTTCAAGGACACGAGAGAGCCATATTTATTTCACATGGACAAGCATGATTCCTTCGCATGCTGAACATGAAAGCTCGCTTGAGTAAAGTACCCGTAACAGCAGAATTAATGTGCTTTTGTCCATAAGGAGCAGGGAGGGTCACAAAGTGGTTTTCAAAGACCGTTAACCTTCAAGCAGAGTTGAGACCACAGGCTTTGAAATCTCTGGTTTATTTCCTCATCGGAGGGTCTGTCTGCGAGGAGTGACTGGGGGGTGCTTCCAACCCTGCAATGTCTCGATGAGCTGCTAAGGTCAGGAGGAAGCGGATGGTCTCCTGTCCCACCACCCGGGGCGGCTGGGGAGAGTGAAGCTCAGAGGGGAGGTACATGCCACTAGGAATTAGCAAGTCCGCTCTGGGGCGGACACAGGGACAGACTGCTGTGTTCACAGCAACAGAACCATCACCACTTATAATATCTAGCATAATCAGAAGATCCGTTCTTCTTAAAGCCGTTTCCCAAGGCCTCGGAGGAGCTGAAGGGAAATGATTCGGAACTGACTGGACAGGCCAGAAGCGGGTCAGCTCTGCCTCGACAGACTGGGGAGAGCTAGTGGCAAGGACCCCCTGGTCTCGTGGCCTTAGCTGGTCCTCCCAGATCCAGGACGATGGAACCCGAGATGGGAACGGGGGCTGGAGCCTGGCTTGGGTTTGCTGGGGGAAGAGGATCACAGGCTCGGGGGGCCAGCCTCACGGAAGAGACAAGCAGAAGAACCCTTACATCTTGGTGGCTCACTCCCACCTGAAGTCCTGTCCAACTGTTTCATAAAATTTAATATTATAAGGTCTATAAAATTCCCGGAGCTGGTCTATCACTTCTGGATCGATCTGTACAAGACAGTATTTTTTATTTGGCAAAATAAGTTGTATAACAGGGGAACGTGCCTATAAATTATTAAAACATTACGAAATATAGCAGGTGTAGCATTTAAAATATTGTAGTGGTGCTGTAGGAAGTGAACAATAACAGAGTAAAGAATTTAAAAATTGATCCATGTATGTATATACATACGTATGTATGTATGCAGCTATCTATATGATATTTTTAAGTGACTGGAACGGCATTTCAAAGAAGTTGTTGAAACAGTGGGTTATCCACTGAAGAGCACTGGGATAACTGAGTATCCATTTCGCAAAAATGACACTGAGTCCTGATCTCAGAAATTATACCAAGTTCCAGGTGGAATGAAATGAAAATTTTAAAACATACAAAGATACTAAAAGAAAAAATGAACATATACATAATGTGGGGACTTTATCAAGAATGATATCTGATGCTGAAAATCATATACAAATCAAAGAGATTTAACTATAAAAAGTTTTAATACAGTAATAAAGCAAAATAAGCAGGTAAATATGAAGTCCAAGAAGAGGTGACAAAGTAAGTAAGAAGAGGTGACAAACTAGAAGAAAATTTGCCAAATATGAGAAACAAAATACTCATTATCTTAAAATATTAAGATTAAAGGCATTATTTTTATAGTTATAGTTATTTCTTTTTATAAAAAAGATTATTTCTAATGTGTTTACACTAACATAGCAAAGTATTTAAGCTATAACATTAATAGAAAAAAGTACAAATTTGTTTGTATAGTAGTTCTCAATTATGGAAAAAATATGTTTAAGAAAAAAATAGGACTGAGTAAATAGAACAAAATGATGGCTATTTTGGCATTGAGATAATATGGGTAATTTTACTTTTGTGATTTAAAACTACTAAATTTTCTAAAAGTTCTATAATAAGCACCATTGCTTTTATCATCTGAAAAAACAGTATGAATTATTTTTTTAAAAGTATCTTCAAGGGAAAGACTTGAGTTCATTTTCAAATCTTACTTTTTACATGTTCCTTAATTTAACTATATGCAGTATATATCAATAAATACCTCCTTTCTCCATGTGTACAATTTTCCTTCATCCAGTTTTCTTTCTTAGCGAATCTATAATTTGGCCAAAAGGAAAGAAATCGTGTGGGTACCCATGTGTATGAATAAAGGAAATAAATAGCTAAAATAAAGTGGCTCCATTATGTCTCTTTGCTAGTAATTATTTTGTTTCTGCCAGAGGAAGAGAACAATAAGGAAAAGATATATAGGAGAATTTTAGCAGTGAACATGTACTTATTAATTTTTTTCAGGGCTAAAATGACAACTCCACTTTGTTACAGTGTATCTTGAAAACTATCCAAAGACATGAAAGAAAAATAAAGGTTCTTGTGCTAAGCAGTATGTTCTCAGACCTAAAGGTTTCTAGAACGATGTGGCAGAACATAAAGGGTCCTTCATTTCCCCCTTGCAAACGAACACTGACCTCTGCTTTAAGTTATAATATTACACTGGAATTTGTTATATTTTTCCATGTACTGTTCAAGATAAAGCAACGTGAAACTTTAGAGAAACAATGAACCAAAGAAGGCATCTACTCTGTGGGTAGTAGAAGAATCTTGACTGAGAAAACAGAAAGGTGTGGGTAAAATAGAAGCATGCAAAATGTTCTAAGTAGAGGACCTAGAACTTTCTGCACCTACAAAAGCTTCTTAAATAACAAGTCCAGAATATACTGGTATGTCGAGGGCCATAATAGAAAAGTGCTGAGCCAGGCTATAACAAGCAATTGAGGAACGGAGTGTGATTGGTCAGAGGCTTGAGTGAGAGATGCGTGATCACTGCATGGGAGCAATGTTACCATATATAGTTAGATAGGCGCTCACGAGGAAGCTGCATGCACAGTGCGGTGATTGGCTAGGCGGGCTAAGCTGCCGGTGTATATATGCTTGAATGTACTTGTAGAAAAGGAAGAAGATAAAAAGAAGCCATTAAAGAAGCTTGCCTCCACGCGTGTCTCCGTGTCGTTCTTGCTGGCGAGAGCGACACTGGTAAAATAAATACTTGATGGCAAAATAAAACACTGTGTCTATTTGAAGGTATTTCAATTTGATAGTCTATCTCACTGATATTTAAAGCAGTCATAGTGCCATTCCTATTAGACTAGGAAATGTGTGACAGAGGCCATCTACATACACAGTAGGTTCTCCAGAGGTGGTAGCTGTGAGCAACACAAGGAGTCTCCAGTTAACCTTTCTTTGACCTGATGTTTTCCAATTTAGCCAGAATGGCCCAGGCAATCACTGGCTTCCTGCAGTTGGCTTATAACTTGGAGGAGGAACAACAATGATGTTTGAACAATTTCTGCTCCACTGTGGGAGGCAGGAAACTTCAGGCTAATGTGCTTCAAAGGAAATTAATTTCCCACTGGTCTTGCAACTCTGTGTTCTATAAATCCCTGGATTTAAGACTAGGAATATTTCTGATGTGCTTTTGAAAATCTGATCTAACTAGTGTTAAAGAAAAGGAAAACAAAATGCTCCAGAACATAATGTTGTCGGCCTTTAATAAAAGGTTTGCACTCAGCAAATCTTATCCCTGGATTATCTCCCTAGTATAGTCACTGTGGTTGGTTTTTAAAAGGTATCACAAAAATAAGAAAGAAAAAAAAAAAAAAAGGGTACACTCAGGAGGCAGTGCATGTTTTAATACTTTAGCTGCACTTGGATTTGGAAGTTGTTCCTGTCCTTTGAAGGGACATGACTGAGGTATGAAACCAGCTTGCCATTTAAATCTCTCTCAATGCATTTCCAAACTGTGCCAGATTGCTGGAGCATTCTTAAACATACATACCCATCCTGCATTTCCTGGTAGACAGCATGCTGAACCTTTGTAAATCTACTTGGAATTGTTTGAAAAATATCTTCTATTAAAAAAAAAAAAAAGGTTTATTTATTTATTTTGAGAAAGAGAGAGAGGAGAGAGAGAGAGAGAGAGAGAGAGAGACCAAGCAGGAGTAGAAGAGGGAGAGGGAAAGAGAGAATCTCAAAGCAGACTCCATGCTGAGCTTGGAGCCCAAAGTGGGGCTCTATCTCATGACCTTGAGATCATAATCTGATTCAAAATCAAGAGTCAGACGATTGACCAACTGAGCCACCCAGATGCCCTGTCCTCCATTTTTCCATGTGGAAACTTGTATACAGCTTTGCTAAATGGTTCGTTTCCTTTCTTCAGTGCACTTACCCTGCAATGGGGGCTCCTGTATCCTGATTCCAACAATTTTCATATAATTCAGCTCTCCTTTTGTCATTTGGTAAAGCCCCCTCCTTGTTACACAGAGACCATTTGAAGGTTGTTTCTGTAAGTTTTACTAGGATTGTACTAGTAAATAGTAAATAAGAAGCAGTTCTCCATGTCACAAATTGCTCAAGAACTTTGCAGATAGATGAGGGTGTTACATTATGTCCCCTACCAGGATGTCTTATCACAATACTAATAACCTAACTGCTAGTTATGACAATTCCTATTAAAATTGACTCAAGGCATCTATCCCTAATCATGTACCTAAGACACTGGAGATCATAAAATATACATAGGTACTCTTCTGGGGGGAGAACATTCCTATATTTTGGTTCTAAATTTTCTCTACATAATGCTTTCTAACTGAAATTCCAGGCTATCTGTTCAATGCATGCTTCCTATGACTAGGAAGTAAATTATTGGCTTGTTTTAAAGTTCTTCCAACTTGGAGATAAACCCGGAGATCCACTGAGTTCCGGATTTCATCTAAATCCTTTTGCTTTCTGATGAATTCCTTCACTGCATTATGATGTTTTGACCATAATGACTTGGTTTTAGCAAACCAGCATTTCTTCCAATTCAATTGAAGATTCTTATCGAAGCCTTGTAGCTTGGAATAGATACCTGTGATATACTTTACTAAGAATCACAAAGAAGTTGTACATGCTGTAATACCCCCACTGCTTATAAGAGATAGGGAATTTTGCTTTGGGTCTAGTTTATTAATAGAAATATTAATAATGTCTTTAATAATAACACTCTTTGGGGGTTGCAATTGTGGTAATATGTCTGGGTTTTGCTCTAACACTCTTTTACTCCCCTTTTTCTTTACTGTAGAGAACAAAATCCTGTCGTTGTAGGGCCAAGGACTGCTGAATCTTTAACTTCTGCCTAACCAATGGTGATGAATTCGAGATAGAACCACAGCTTTGGAAAACTAGAATATAAATAACTTCTACCGCTTTCTACCACTGTATTAAGAAAACTCATAGAGATTTCTTATGTTTTAAATAAGCTTTCCATGGCTTATGTTATAGCCATGGGAAAAACAAAATCCATCATATGAGTGTCTGTAAGTGGTTGTCAATATTAAGTATGTGTCAAGAATTAACATTTCATGCTTATTCCAGATGTGAGGTATACTGCTTGTCTCTCGGAGCTGTCAAAAAGCATAACACAGAGAGAAAAGGTCAAAGAATCCTGAGGGATGCTAGTGGTGCTTAAAGGTTATAATGATTGAAAAAGATTGCTTTAAGCCCACGTATATCACCACTTCAGATGTCATTTTATATCTCAAGTGGAGACAGAATAGGCCTTCTTAAGAGATTTGTGGAATACAGTATGTTTCGGCAGTAACGTTGAAAACACACTTTGGTTACTGTAAGCCAGTCAGAATGGGTCCCCTTATCTGAAGATCAATGATTATGGATGATTGATGGACTAGTTTCTCCACCAGAAAACATGGGCCTGTTGTTATTACTGTAACAGATGTAATGTGATCCACACATAATTAATTGAATTTACAGAACACCAGAAGTACGTTAACTACTCAAAGCATCCCTTAATTTTCTCCCCCAATTTTCATAATGATATAATGAACAAACCACCCCCTAACATGTCAAGAATTCTACAGCCAAAATAAAAATGAGTAAATTCAGGCGACTGACTCTACTCGTTCACTGATAAAAGACATAATCTCTCTCTATCCCTCTCTCCCTCCCCATTATCGCCTCCCCAGCCTACTCTCTTACTCTTTTCCTTCCTTTTCTTTATAATTTGTCGATTCAGAATCCTGCCTTTGAAGAATACTCATATGGAACTACAAATTTAAAATAAGTAAAAACAGAAATGCTCTATATGAAGAGGAAATGAGGGGTATGTACACTAAGCCGTCCCCTTACGGACTTTCACAGACCCTCAGAGGCTCGGCAGAGGACATTTTGAAAATTACTGGAGTGTGCAATCTTCAAGCTGGGTGAGCGTCTCCTGAAGTGTGCTCCTCAGAACATCTGGTCCTACAAGATGCTGCATACACGCAGGGCTCTCCTGTCAGGTAAATTTGGGAAAACCTACGTGCGAGAGTCTTCCTCTTGGATATGTAAACTCAATACTGTACTCATAAAAGCCCTGAGAAAGAAAAGAATGATGTTTTCTTTTGCTTTTCCCAGTACTTTTGAAAAACTGTTTTTTTTTAACTGCCTTACATTTGTACATGGTACGTATTACTTACTGTTCCACAAGAACAGAGTGTAAAAAATGCGGCTCAATGTCATACAAATGGTCTTTGAGTATAACATACGCTGATAAAATATAAAACCTCTAGAGAAGGGGCACCTGGGTGGCTCAATCAGTGAAGCACCTGCCTTCGGCTCAGGTCATGATCCCGGTGGCCTGGGATCGACCCCCACATCGGGCTCCCTGCTCCACAGAAGTACGCTTCTCCGTCTTCCACTTCCCCTGTTTGTGTTCCCTCTCTTGCTGTCTCTCTCTCTCTCTGTCAAATAAATAAATAAAATCTTAAAAAAAAAAAAACCCACTAGAGAAAATAAGAAGTCTCTTGTGGGAACACAGAATTTACGGTTATTTAATTGATTGAATGTATCAACCCATTAATCAGATGGTCATGTCAGGGAGGCAGTGAAAAATCAAGTTTCTTATCTGTGGAAGGTGATCACTACAAGGCAATACAGGTAATATATGACATGCTGTATAAAAATCAAATGGGAGGGTCGCCTGGGTGGCTCAGTGAGTTAAAGCCTCTGCCTTCAGCTCGGGTCATGACCTCGGGGTCCTGGGATCAAGCCCCGCATCGGGCTCTCTGCTCAGCAGGGAACATGCTTCCCTCTCTCTCTCTCTGCCTACTTGTGATCTCTCTCTCTCTCTCTCTCTGTCAAATAAATAAATAAAATCTTTAAAAAATCAAATGGGAAATTAAAAGAAGTAACAGGAGTGAGCTGTAAAATGCATAGTACTTCCAAATATAATAATATTACAGACAACGTGTTAGAAAAAAACTGGAAAATTTTTAAGTTTCTAGATTTATGTAAAATTTTACATTAGGAACAACAAACAATTTACTTGTAGCTACAACGGAAGAAGTAATGATGTTTTTGCTGAGTGTATTTATTCTTGGGAACATGATGCTTCTTCATGGGAACTTGTCTTTGCTGACATCACTGATCTTCCAAAACCACCTTTTTCCAGATAAAATCAGTTTCAGACTCAAGAATTACAGAGTTTATACTTATAATAATAAGTACTTGAACATCACATATTAGATCCCTAGCAGTCTATTGTGTTTCACTGACTGGGTTAGCCCCACTTTGGGAGCATAAAACATTTGCTAAGTAAAGTAATGATGTAAAATAGAAGGGGAGAACACTTAACTACTTCAGTAGAAGTATGTAAACATAATTTGGAAAGCTATTTCCAGAAGGAGTGAGATGTGACTTCTAAACACCACAGGTCTCCAGGAACCCATAATTAGCTGTTTTAATTAGCCTTGTTTGGAACTATTTTATGTACTCCTGAATCCCATAAAAGTGAATTTTTAAAGGCTATATGCCATAACTTTAACTGTCTCTCAGACTCATATTCTCTCAGTTTGTTGAGTCAATGAGGTCTATTTCTTTTTAATTAGCATTAATGCTATGTCCCTGAGGAAGAGACCTTCATCTGTGGTCTAAAGGATGAAAGCAGCTTTGAACCATGTATTATTTAACCCACACTATTAAAACATTTTTGGGAAATTTTGCCAACATATAGTTTCTAGCTTTTTTTTTTTTTTTTTTTAAGATTTTTATTTATTTGACAGACAGAGATCACAAGTAGGCAGACAGGCAGGCAGAGAGAAAGAGAGGAGGAAGCAGGCTCCCGGCAGAGCAGAGCCCGATATGGGACTCGATCCCAGGATCCTGAGATCATGACCTGAGCCGAAGGCAGCGGCTTAACCCACTGAGCCACCCAGGTGCCCCTAGTTTCTAGCTTTATGTGAAAAATGCAAAGAGGTACTTTCTCCATGGCAATAACCAGCTGGAGTTGAGTAGCATCTGAAACCTTTGGGTGGTCTGAACCTTTTGGGTCCCATTTTTCATCAAGATATATTATTCTCATGTTTTCTTATTGGTACAGTTAGGATAACATCAATATTATATCCAGATCCAATAAAATGTAGGGAAATTGAAAGGACAACTCCAAAAGCCAAATAGCTAAAAATATAAATAAATAAGAGTACATATGATTGATTATGTTTTTATTAAAATTATTTGTGCTTATCTCTGTAACAGGATCTTCCAGCCCATTTGATCAGCACTGGTCATAATACTTGATTTGCAAAAGAGAGTGAGTGTGGAAATGATTGAACTTATAGACAGACTGAATGGTTCTGATAATTTTCTTTTCTTCCCATCATGAAAATGGCTTATCCCAGATAGGGACTCCTTTTTCTTAAAGTGAAAAAGTGACATTCAACATAGCTGCAGCCAACCCGCCTGTAAAAGCCTATGAAAGAGCAAATGAACCTTCATTACTGTAAACCTAATCACTCCAAAGTCAAACAAATGACCTTAGAGTCATTTGTTACTGCAACAAAATATAATAAAAGCTGACCAATACAAAGCAAACTTTGTACATTAATAGTGAAAATGCTTTCTATGTGTTTCATAAGCAAAATGTGCCTGAGTCTAAAGAATTTAAGAAGACATAAGAAAAAACACCATAGTGACAACTATAATCAGCAAATGGAAAATACGTGTGACCAAAACTAAATGAACTAAAAAAAAAAAAGAAAGAAAAAAAACCCTCCCTATTTTCTAGTTAAAAAATGCAAATAAAATAAATGTTGTTAAAAGATTTAACTTGTGGGCGCCTGGATGGCTCAGTGGGTTAAGCCACTGCCTTCGGCTCAGGTCATGATCTCAGGGTCCTGGGATCGAGCCCCACATCGGGCTCTTCTGCTTGGCAGGGAGCCTGCTTCCTCCTCTCTCTCTCTCTGCCTGCCTCTCTGCCTACTTGTGATCTCTCTCTGTCAAATAAATAAATAAAATCTTTAAAAAAAAAAAAAAAAAAAAAGATTTAACTTGTAATTGGAAAAAAATTACCCAAGCCTCAAAATTTGTCCATGCATATCCACTTGCATCACTTGGCCAGTCCCTGCAGAATATGGAAAGGTGAGTACTGTGGCATTTCTGTGAATCTAAGAGCTGATTCTTGTCATCTTACTGAAAATTTTGCACATGGCTCATTTCACAATTTCTTAGAGTTAAATTCTGGTATCATTTTAAAGTTCAACATACTATATTTAATAGGGAAAAATAATTTCTAAGTGAGAGTGAGGCCAAAAAGACAAAGTGATCAATTTAAAAATTCCCTCCCTACAAAATCAATCTGGGTTTTACACTAGACAGATATACCCCCTTGAGATGAAACAGACACACACACACACACACACACACACACACACACACACACAGATACACACAATGAACTGATTCAAACTATTCAGTGGTGAGATGCCAAGCAGTGCCTATGAGGACCGAAGGCTAAGTAATCTTTACCACTACCAGTAGTGGTGCTTAGCTCATGTGATCAAGAAGCACAGGTGACTACGGGTGCCTCCCAATAGCTCCACACTTGGGAAGGTGGGTGAAAGCCAGAGAATATTCAGTTACACATGGCATACCAACAACCATACTCTCTAAGGCAGCTAACATTATGAAGAAAACACTCAGCTGAGATAGTTACTGCCTAGCTTATAAATAAATGAACATCAATGTTTTATATAAGCCAAGAATTCCATTTCCCTTTCAGAGTCTAAATTGTCCTTATTAATAAAATCAACCACTGAAATAGTCAAGGCTTGCACTTTCTTCATCATAAATGGCATTCCTCCATTCCTTGAAATATTTCTTTACAACATTTAAATTTTTATGACTTGATGATAGCGTGCCTTAAAGTGTTACTCAAAGACCATCTGAATCAAAAATCCCCCTGAGTCATTTATCAAGAGTGCAGATTCCCAAGAAAGACCCCACAGTATTGAGTCAAAATCTCAAAGAGAGATCATGGAATGGACATTTTAAACAAGTTCTCCAAATAAAACTTCTCACATAGCTACTAGAGTTCACGAATAAGCCCTTAAGACACGTGACTGTATCTCATGTCTCAGGTCCTCCTGTGCTCATTTTTAAAGGCACAGATCTAATGAAGCAAGGCAGAGACAGGCTAGCCATACTTCCAACCTGTTCTCACTTCTCCCTTGGCACAGACTGGACCACATATTCCTAGCTCCTATGCTCTCAGTGGGACCATGTGATTGGAGACCAGTCAACAGAAAGTGCACATAGGTGCGGCGTCTGGGTGGCTCAGTCAGTTGAGCATCCAACTCTTGATTTTGGCTCAGGTCATGATCTTGGGTCGTGGGATTGAGGCCCACGTCATGCTCCCTCTGTGCTTAGCGTAGAGTCTGTTTCCGATTTCTCTCTCCTTCTCCCTCTGCCCTTCCCCCCATGAGCACTCTCTAAATAACTAAATATATAAATAATAAAATCTTAAGCAAACGAAAAAGAATGGGCACATAGGTAACGTATGACATCTACACCTATTTCATAAAAACCGCCCACGTGGCTTCTTTCACCCTTTTCTTTCTGCCAGCTTGAGGGAGACAGAGGCAATGACCATGGATTTTAGATGCAATGAAGGGGCATAAATGGTTGGAGCCAGAGAGCTTGACTTGGACCTTAACTGAACAAGAAACACAGCTGGGTTTGAGCTAATCTATTTTCAAGTTTGTTACCGCAGCTCTGATAATCTTATTTAAAACACGAGGTCCATATAAGTACATTTTCGTGGCAAAGCATCCAATGTGTCGCCCTCGCTCTTACCAGTGCACAGATTCCTTCTTAGCTCTTGGCCTAGAACTACTGTGGTGTTTGTATTGTTTTGTTTGTTTTTAATGACAAAAAGCACCGACTAATGATCATTCTCAGTTTCTGCTTAGAATGTTAGGAAACAAAGCCTTTACCAGCCGTGATTTGCACTAAATTAACAACCTTATTTTTACTTAAAGCAGAAACCATCCCTCAGAGCTCTGCAATTTTTAAATAAGTTCTTGTTGAAGCACTTATCACTGTAACAGTGGATTTAAATTTCCAGCTTACACATGTAATTTTCTTGATGGGCTTAAGTCTCCTTCTGACTTTTGTCTGTGGGTGGATAGAATCAGAGCGAGGAAAACTCTGCAGTCGTTAGAGTGGGAGAAAATGATTTTCTCATTGTACTACGGAAGGCCACTTAGGGAATCTGAGAATGAAGTAGAAGGGGAAGGCAGGAAGCCTGCTGCTGGGTATAGATGGGATGGGCCACCTGGGTGACTCAGTTGGTTGAGTGTCTGGCTCTTGATTTCAGCTGAGGTCATGACCTCAGTGTCCTGGGATTGCCAGCCTCATGCGACTCCGTGCTCACTGGGGAGTCTGCTTCAGAGTCTCTCTCCTTCTCTCTCTGCCCCTTGCCCAACTTGACCACACTCATGCTAAGCCATCCTTAGTCTTTACTCTCTGTCCCTGGTTTCTCTCTCTCTCTCTTTTTTTTTTTCCTTTATTAAGGTTTTTATTTATTTAAGAGAGATCGAGTGAGAGAGAGAGAGCACAGAGGGAGAATGATAGTGAGAAGCAGACTCCCAGCTGAGCAGAGATCCTCATGCAGGGTTCTATTCCAAGACCCTGAGATCATGACTTGAGCTGAAGGGAGACATTTAACCAACTGAGCCATCCAGATGCCATACCCCCCAATCCCACTTGGGCTTTCTTAATCCCTGGCAGGGCTTCATCTCTGCTCCAGGTGCATCAGCTTTCTTAGCTGTCTAGTCTACATAATAGAAATAAGTTTGCCTCAAACTCCAAAATTCAGAATTTGGGTCAAATACCAAATTTCCAGAAGAAAGCATCTGATTGGCCTAGCCTGTTTCAGGTGTCCTTCTCTGGGCCAATCAGCCAAGGCCAGCTAGAACTACTCCACAGTAGGGGCAACCTCTCGGCTGGGACGTCCCTGGAGAGAGGCAGTCACTGATTCTTGTACAGGATAAGCATCTCAAAGGCATCCCCATTCCCCTATTTCTAAATGTCACTGTGTTGTTAAACAAAAAAATCAAGTCTTCCATCCCCAACCACAGATTAACCAATAAGGAAGGAGGAAATCCCAATATTTTCTAGAACCATGTTTTCCAAAGTGGGGCACAAATATTTCAGGCAAATAAATCCTCTGGAGTAAAAGAAAAAAATACAATATATTTTTAAAATATTTATATATAAATATATATTTGTTTTTAATAAATATATCATATTTATTAAATATATATAAATTAAATACAAAATAAATATAAAATTAAACATATATAAAAATATATATATTAAATAAATAATTATTTAAATATTTTATTTTTAAATATTTTATTTATTTATCTGAGAGAGAATGTGAGCAAGTAGGAGGAGCAGCAGAGGGAGAGGGAAAAGCATCTCTCCCCTGAAAAGGTAGCTCACTGCGGGCCTTGATCCCAGGACCCTGGGATCATGACCTGAGCTGAAGGCAGACGTTCAACTGACTGAGCCACCCAGGTGCCCCATTTAGATATTTTTCCATATAGTAAAAATACTAGGACTATAGCATATTTTTTGTCTAATAAATAAATCAGACATTTCAAACAAATCACATGTATTACCTTTGTAAACCCTCACAACCATTCTGTAAGGATAAGTTCTATGATTATTCCCTGTTTACAGATATGAAACAGATTCAGAGGTTAAGCAATTTGTCCAAAGTTTGTAGTAATGTCAGAGTTAGAACTGGAACTCAAGCCAGCTAACTCTTAGAAGCCTGGCTTGCACCCACTATGCCTCGTAAGTATGTCTGGGAAAGAGAGAGCTAGGGAGAGAGAGACAGAGAGAGTAGGACAGGGTAGAGGTGCTTATAAACATTTTAATTATGTATTTGCATGTATCAAAAGGTTCGGTAAAACACCACGCTAGTAGGCAGATAATATATAAATCAAAAAACTGAAGCCTGTAATTTTTGTGAACATAGAAAAATTTTCCTTCAAAAAGCAACAGATCTAGGTTTGAAGCCCAAATCTTCTATTGTACAGCTTTCAACAAATCACCTAACTGCTCTGAGGTTTAGCTTGTCAATGCAGAATAAGAATAATACACCTTTTCCTTGATGTTATGAACAATAAACCCTGTGTCTGATTGAATAATGATATTATTACTGCTATTTCAGGGCTAACCAGTCATTAGCAAATCCGCCTTTTCACTTCTTGTGGGGCCAGAAGCCCCCGAAGACAAGAGGATTCTTATTTATCTTCCTATTTCGTACATACTTTCAGGATTTTTCACTTGGGGAGAGGTTTGGGGTGAGCTTCAACAAATACTCAGGTGAATACCTTCCTATGTATTTATCGACAATGCCTGCGGTTTTTTCTCTACTTAATACTAAGATGATTTAAGTCAAGGGTTATATTTATTATAGTAAAATAGTATTATAAAACATAAAGCATCTACACATCAACATATGTTTGATGGATGCATGAGTAAATCAATGAATGAATAAAATGGTTGGATGGATGGATGGATGGACGGATGGAAAAAAAGGAAGGAAAGGAAAAAAGAATAGAAGCAAAGACAACAGGCAGACTCCATGAATATTTCTCATTCACGGATTCCACATTTAAGTACTTCAGAGAAACAGGATTTCTCATCTCCACTTCCAACCACAAAATGGATGGTCAGCAATTAAGACGAGTCACTACAACAGATATTTCCTCTAGAGATCAAAATATTTTGCTTTATCCATACAATAGCAGCTGAGGTTTGTGCGTCAATTGACTCAGAACATACTTGTCTGAATGCTACTATGAATTTGTTAATATTTTGGACTCCTGTAAATGTCAACAGTCACATCAGAATTGAAATGGATTCAAAAATAGTTTTACAGTAGCCATACACTATTCATTCCGTCTACAGACGGCTTCTCTAACATTTGGCATGACATGTTAACCTGACCTTGTCCACTCCCCTTTCCCCAGTTAGGAGCGATACATTCAGAGCGATTTGCTCTCCTGGCACAGATGCTCATTTCTCAGGAATCCACCAGTCATCTGATTTATCTTGATCTCACAACTTGTGAGGACATAAATGCCTGTTAAGATACGGCTCTTTCAGCTCTAGGGAAGGAGAAACCACTGGGTTCCTGAATGTTTTTTCAGAGAAACATTTCACACGGTGACTGGTGCAAATGTGATGGAAGCCGAAAAGCCCGGGAACATCCTACATATTCTTTATTTCAGAGAAACTATTGTCTTAAGTTTGATGAGATTACAAGCATGAATGGTAGAGAAGGGGAGTTTAAGGAAAAAAGAGCATCTAAGACAAAATGTTGTTAAGTTCACATTTTTTATTTGTGGAAGTTGTTGTTCTGAGTTAATCCCATCAAAAAGCCCATCAAAAAGCCCATCAAGGTGTCTTGTCATGTTAATGACAGGTCTAGCAACTGGACACAACCAGAGAATTCCTACTTGGCACCTTTTCCTCAGGCTTGTTTTGACTTTCCCTTTACAGTCTTGAAGAAGGAAAGAAAGAGAAAAAAAACAAAAACAAACCCCACCAAAGATGTTGATACAGCTGATACAGTGGGTGTAAATCCCATGCCATCTGGTTATCTTGCTAACGGTTCTCACCTCTGTCATACCAGGATTTACAAAGCAATTTTTAGCATAAAGGCACTTCAGCCTTCACTACCTGCTGTTTGGCATCTCACAGGGTCCTTTGAACATCCCAAAGGCCATGTTGTTGTGAGTGGATGGCAGTGTCCAGGGCTGTCATGTCAGGAAGAAGATACACACAGCACAGACAGGAAGCTGGATCGGAGACCAAACATGGTGAGAGCCTACCGCCTCTTCCTTACTCGGAATTAATATCATCAGCCATCTTTGAACACAAATCAACTCTTCCTTAACATGTGTGTATGCAATAAACCTGACCAGCCTATGAATTCCTGTCTAATTAATGTTTATCACGAAGCATCCATGAACTAATCTTCTAACCTTATTTATAATAGGGTAATTTCTCCAGCGCATTTGAATTTCTAATGATTTTATAGTGATACCAGCAACTGCATGGTAATTACATTAATTCCCAGCTTTTCGCACTGTTGGTAACTAGATTAATAATTAAAGCTACAGATAATCCATGTCCAGTATCTTATTTCTAACTCGTCAATTCCTAGTTTTCCAACAACTTTCTAAGAGGATTTTAATTCCTCTTGCCTCAGAGAAATAGTGAGTTGTTCTGTAGAGAAGCCAACAGACAGGAAATGGCAGAAAAATGTCACAGAATGCGTGGACGATAAGTCCCCTCTCAAATGACGGTGACCTGTGTTGCTTAGGAGTTGTAGGGATTCCTAAGAGAAATTCCTAATTGTCACCTACCGTGAAACAATTTTTCCTTCTTATTGGCATGAAATAAATGGTGACTGCTCTTAAGCAAAGCAGCCCCAGGTTGCTGCCACTTTCTTATAAATTATCTGCATAAGTGAATTACAGGAGTATAAATAATATATGCAGTTTCCATACTTCAGTACCCTCATTTAGGCTTTGAACATGTAGAATTCCCTAGTCCATTCTGGGAGAGTATTTCTGATTTTTATCCCAAATGAACAATAGAAAGTAAACAATTTATTTACAAGAAAAGAGATTTTAATGCAATTTTACTATGGGCCAATAATTTAAAAAGTCACACACACACAAAAAAAGCCTTACATTGGGAAAGGTATGTTCTATGGCAAGTGCTATGAAGTGTGTAAATCTGGCAATTCACAGACCTGTACCCCTAGGGCTAATAATACATTATATGTTAATAAGAAAATTTAAAAATATTTTTTTTAAACCTTGAAATTAAAAAAAAAAAAAAAAAAGGTAAAATCAGCTCTTGTGACCTTCAATAAATAGCTGTGAAGTAGCTCTTAACAGATCACGTTGCTGGCTACAGAAGAAACATGACCCAAAGCCAAACAGAACACGTTTGGTGTGAGTCCCAACTCCATGACCTCCCCATCACCAAAGGAGGAATGTCTTTCTAGCCCAGGACTTTTTAGAGACTCCTGAAGTTTCCCCTCCACAAGAAGACGGCAGAAAGCAGTGTGAGAAAGATAAAACTGGGGGCACACTGTATCTCTTGATGACTAAAAAAAATGCATGGCATATTATAACTGCTGTGTCTTTGTACCTTGATATCTTCTTTTTATTGTGATTTAAAAGATAAAAGCATCATCTCACTCAGAAATCTGAGACGTTCTCAAAGGGGTTTTGCAGAAACTAATATACGCAACTAATGGTTTCCATCAGCACCTAATTCATGTCATATAATCTAATTTCAAAATCTGAAGAGTCTGTTTTTGGTGAGTTTCTTTATGAATTCCTAGATCTAAACTAATGTCAAGTTCAAGGTTACATTTGCCTTTCATGTCATGCCGGGGAGGTTAGAAGTCATGAGATAAAACCATGATTGCTGCTATGCTTGGGACTCTAGTCCCTTTATTTCAAGGGCAACACTGAAAGGGCAACTCTCTTACATCCAGGACTTAGAAAAAAAAGGAAAGATAAGAGTTTTAGGAGACATTAAGTATATATAAATCTGTTCAAGACCAGGAAGGCCACCAAACAAGGGCATCAATCTGAGCGAAGATCATCTTGAGAAAGACTCTTTAGTCGTGAATGGAGGAAAAATAAAGTGATGTCCTCAGTGGAGACGTAATATTTTGGTTCTCAAACTACAAAACATATTCTAATGTTTAGGACAAGAAACTGGCTAGGGAGAAAGGAAGAGTGAGGGCAGAAATAGGTAACAGGGAAATCATTAGGGACTCCACATAATGGAAGAGAGAGGCTAGGATTTTGCTTTTCAGAGTATGGTCCATGGGCCAGTAGCATCAGCTTCCTGAGAGAGATTATTGAAAATGCAGAATCTCAGGCTCCAGCCGAGACCCACTGATTCAGAATCTGCATTTTAGCAGGTCCCCAGTTGATTCATTTGCCATCAAACTCTCAGAAGCCCTGGACTAGCACATACCTGACTTGGGCATTTGGTTGAACTCTGGGGGGATTTCTGCTCACAAGGACTTTAGGCATTGCTGCTCTGTTGTCTGTTGTGTTTCCATAAACAATGGCCTTGGATATTAAAACTAAACCACAGGGCACCTGGGTGGCTCAGAGGGTTAAGCCTCTGCCTTCGGCTCAGGTCATGGTCCCGGGGTCCTGGGATCGAACCCCACATCGGGCTCTCTGCTCAGCTGGGGAGTCTGCTTCCCCCTCTCTCACTGCCTGCCTCTCTGCTTACTTGTGATTTCTCTGTCAAATAAATAAATGAAACCTTAAAAGAAAAAAAAAAAAAAAACACACAAAAAACCCAAAAACCTAAACCACTAACTCTGCTGCATCTGATCTGAAATGTCAGAAGCCCTTGGCTTAGGACAGTGACATTTTCACTAAGGACTCTGTTTCTTTGTACTACAACCATTTAGAGAGCGGCACCTGGGGGCTGGTTTAGGCTGTACCATAATAGAAGGAGCCATGGCCCAGGACTCAGGCGTTGAGGATCTAATTCTATTTCTTCAGAGTTCTATGATTTTAAGAAGACTACTTTCTCTCCAAGCCACACTTTGTGAACTCCCAAACTATAGCGCTGAGTAACAGCTGGGTGGCTCAGGGCTGAAGTTTCTTTTCCAGCTTCCTGCTTCACCCATCATTTATAAGCAAGGAGTGTGGACTCAAGGCATTCAGGTATTGGCTGGGTGAGAGCTGAGTCCCTTGGCATCTCCAGAATGGAAGCTTCCTGACCCTTATATTGTCACTCAACCAGTTCCTCTCCATACTTTTAACCAAAAGAAACTTCTAGCAGATGATTTCTAAGAAGAGCCATCACACTGTTTAGCATCTAAGGAGAACTCCATAAATATAGGCTCTTAGAACTAGGAATATTATTTTTACTATTACTATGATTATGATTAGTTTGCCATTATGTGCCTCCTCTGGTAGGGTATGGCTCTGATAAGGAATATGGTGGACGAACAGACTATGAAGGTATCTTCAGTAATCAGAAAATAACAACATAATTAAACATTTCCAGTCCCTGAGAAGAGACCAAGAAGAAATGGGAAGAAGTGAATGAAGATAATGCAGAATGGTGAAGACAGAGAAAAGCAAGTGCATGTCTCCTAGGGTCACAGGGTGGGCCATGGGCACCACATACCATGTGACCGATAAGCCCTCGTGTCACAGCTTCAGCTGTTTTGTGACCTGCTTCACACCGTTCATTGAATTACAACTCCCTAAGTCAGTAAGGGCTGGGAAGCAGGGCTGATACCGGCTGCTGTGGTTGGAGTTTGCTCTCATTTGTCAGTGCCTGCACCTGTCTGGTTCGCACCCAGGGCATACTGGTTTTTAGATGCTTAGACCTCTAGAAATAAAGTGTCTAGTGATTTCTCAAAAAGCCTTTATAAGTGACCAACTCTAAGAAAAAGGATTCCTTTAGTCATCTCATGAATGTGTGCATTTATTCAGCTAATATTTACTGACTACGTGTTACACCAACCAGCCTTGTGCTGCTCGTTAAATGCTTATTAATTTATTTTCATATGTGTGGACATTCACTTTCCCTTGGGCACTCGGGTGCAGAGCCAACAGTGACTTGGGCTCTGTCTTCAAGGAGTTCACAGGCCAATGTGTCAGGGCAGTGGATGTAAACTGTGAATATCTTAGCATTAGGTAAACTTGAATCAATGAGAATCCTGTTTTCAGCATCTAAATCTGACGCATGAGCCCTGACCATTTTCCTGCACGATCTAGCACTGAAGAAGGCATGCTTTTGTTCACTTCTTTATAACCGTGTGCATGGTACGGCTTCTTCAGTGCTAACATGTCATATCCGGGGCAGTTTCTTTCCGTTTTCATCTACAGTCCTACTTGACTTCCACAGTCGCCCCAACCTATGTGCTCTAAAAAATTAGAAGAGAAATACAAGAAGTCACCGACAGTTCTCCAGTTGCACGATATTAGAAAAGATTCATCTTTTGAAACATGTTTCATCCAACAGCTTAGTCAATGGAGAGGTCCTGCCTTTGTTATTAGCAAATCTGTCTAAGTGTAAAAACACTTAGAGATCACTCAGTCAGGATCTTAAATCAGGCCAACATTTCTAAAGCTCATCATAAACTAAGATGTTCCAGCTGTTATTTTACATTTGTTTTAAAAATAAATTTATATTTATACTTCCTTACTATGTGTAGTTCTAACCATTGATTCTTTCTGATACACTGCCTCCTTTTTTTTCTCATAGCAAAACCCTCTTTTCTTGTAGAAAATATGTTTCTCATCTTAGTGCTTATCAGTAGACAGTTGACCCCGACCTCCTACTGCAGGAACCATCCCCTAAATGAGGGTGATTCAGTTAAAACCAAGAGCCATTAAGCAACAGGTTATCTGGTTCATTAGCATCTCTAGCATTAGGGACTACAAGAGCTTGGAGTTATTGAAGGCCACCTTTGACACCACAAGGATTCTACATTACATGGGATCAACACTGAGGGAATTAGAGCCAAGAGATACAAGGAAAAGACAACTGTTCATAAAATTAATTGAACCTGGGGCTCCAGCAGAATGCCAGACTGGGTTCTCAGGGAAAAGACAATGAGATAGAGTTTGGGATCAAGTATTTTTATCAATGATCAAACCTTATAAAAGGAAAGAAGAAGGAGGAGGACTGGGAAGCAAAATAAGTCCAACTGTGATATGATCCAACAATGCCCTGGATATTCTGGTGGGAAGCTCTAGAAGGACTGCCCACCTGAACTCTCTAGTGTTGAGCAGAAAGGGCTGACCTTTTATTCCTACCCTGATGAGTCACCAGATGTGGGCTGCTGCAGACAGGGTGAGACTATGTGCAACTGACTTTCTATAGTTGAGGAGACTGGAAGGGAGCTAAGACCTGGAGGCTCACCCATACGCTCAGTGAGGCCACAAGTCTTTCTGGGTGGTGCATCTCCCTGACAACTATACAGCTCAACCAGAGGCCAACTAATCATCCCAGTGATGTGGGGCCAGTAAACTCCCTATTTTCTTCAAGCCAGTTTGAGCTCAGTTATTTAACCTGCATTCACGAGACTCTGTTTCCCTTCAAAGTTAAAATTTCTTTGGGAAGTCAGGATTCCAGAAAATATACACTACTGAAGTAGATTGAGGAGCCTGAAATAAACCTATACCTCCAATACCATGGCAATCATGTCTGCTAGTCAAGCCCCGCACTTGTAATATTTTCTTGGCTCATATACCTCAAGTGCCCAGATAGCCAAGATGGGATATGTTTGTTTTATTGGACTGAGAGTTTTGTGATTAAAACTGACTGGGGAGAAAGGACCTGTATGTCACAAAACAAATAAATCCATCATATTTTCATTTGAATAAACTTCACTGTGATGGGAAGACTTCTCAGTTTTGCCTCTGGTCAGAAAAATCCTCTCTAACACATTTATCTCTCAGTAATTCCCATCCTTTCAAAAAAAGAATAGTTTGTTTCTCCAAGAACAGTGATTTATATATTAATAATGCCCTCTTTGTTCCCGCAAATGACCAAGTTTGCAGGAGTAAGCATGAGAGCAAAATCAAACCCACACTCCAGGCTCTTCCTGGGGAGCAGTGCTTATTAAATTATTTTCATACATGCTGAAGTTCATTTTCACTCGGGTAGTGTGAAGCTTCTGAACTTAAAGCAGTATTTCAACTTATACCAATGTAGCATAAAATTTGTAATTCCAACACCCTGATGACAATGATGTGAATACACATGCACACATCATTTTCACATGTGTATCATACAAAAAGAGATCAAATAGCATAGATTAATCATCATGTTTAAGTGTGTATATGAGAGATACAGAGAGGGAAAGGGAGAGAGTCAGAGAAAGAAGGAAACCACAAAGATTCCACAAAGATTCTAATGTATGTCATGGTCTAAAATTAAGTAACAAATGATATGGCATAAGAAGCACTGTTCAGCACCATTAGGTAATTGAAACAAACTTGATCTCACTTGCCTTTACAACACTTCTTGCTGTAATAAATTATGTTTATAAACTTCTCTGGATGGACTCTTTTGTAGAGTTTCTTACATTCCAACTCAGCTGACAGAATCCAATACTTGGGTTATCAATTTTCTAAGGGTAATTTAAGGGAGCAATAACAGTACATATGCTGTAGGTCTTGCAATGAAACTTACTCAATAAGTATAAAAAACACAAACAGACCACTTCTCACCTCCGGAGTGTGGCGGCGGGCCACAGAGCAGGACGACTCCCTGACCTTCACGCACAGACACCGTACTCCTCATTTTGGTTTTAAAATTTTCAAGATCTGATTTGAAAACAAAACAAAATGGAATTTCAGAAAGGACAACACAAATTCAAATCTTCACACAAAGACAATCCATTCTTTTGCAGGATAATTTTTATAACCCTTTCTCAGGAATCTCAAGAGGAGAACATTTGCTTGGAGAAGGAAAATTAGGATTTTGATTTCATTATTAAAGCTTCTTAGTAATTCAGCAATATGATAAAACTATATACCCATTAATCCTGTGGTGCTGGAATAGTGTCAGAAATGGCCTGGGCTATCCCAAAGGATAAAGCATAGTGGAAAGAAATAACCACACAGTAAGACTCAAAGAAGGACATGAAATATCTTGAACCAAAAATATACATAAACCAATATCCACATTTGCCACAATGATTCATCACCTCTTGGAGATGTGTATACGTTTTAACGAAAGCCAGCCATTCATGAATTTCTCTCCCAAAATTTTTTTTATCATAAGTAGCCTAAATAAATTTTATTATACCTATAAATATTGTTGTTATTCACAAAAAGAAGCAAAAACATTCAGATTCTGGTTACAAGTCTTATTTGTCCTATGTCTGGAAGGGTTCCATAGAGGATGTGTATCACTGAAAATTACCACCCCGGTAGACTTCAAAGGATCACAGTAAATTAGATCCTCCTATTCCTTTACGTATATAGCTGTGAAAAAATGAAAATCATTTTTACAATGTCCAAAGACTTTTGTCCCCCATGTTTTTAATAAAGCAATTAAAGCAAATGCTATTTTGATCAGCAGTGATTATTTTTTCAAATTGTTAAATTTCTTCCAGCCACAGTCCAGGACAACAAATTCTGATTCTCATTCTCCAGCATAAATTACAGAAGGGAGAAAATTATATTGGCTCATTCTGAACAAAGCTTTTGGGGAAAGAGGAAGAAAAAAAATCTGTTTCTTTGAACCCAAACCTTGTGAATTCCGCCGTTAATATACTCAGTGGTGTCACTTTCTGTATCAGAACAATTGCACTGTCAATTCGTGAAAAAATACACTCATTTCATAGCTCTTAAGGGTTCATATAAATTGCCTGTGTGGTAAGGCAGTATGTCTACTTCAGAACACAACTAGGAAAATTTCAACCCTGCCTTGAAAATGTAAAAAGCCAAATAATTATCTTCAAACTGATAAAACTACAGACTGTAGACAGCTATGAATATTCTAAACACCTTAAATCAGCCTATCAGTGGGAAATAAGAAGGTCTACTTGTTTCACTTTAATGTTACTGAAAAGCAGCATTAAATTACTAGGGTATAAGCACGGAATGAAGCTATTCAGCAAAACTCACTATAAGTGCCCATAAAAGAAGAAAAAAAAATATGTTTCTGCACTTATTTAACAAAAAGTTTCCCTACAAAAACGATAGGGTAACACGGTATTATATTATCTTAAATGTGTAACTAAAATGCAACATAATGAAAATATTAAGGTTCCTGATACCTGACTGAGCTGGAACTGCAAAACTAGACCATCCAAATGTTTTCCAATATCTAAATGGGGAAGTGCATCATATCAGAACATAGCCTGTACATGGAAAAATAATATCAGATGACAATTTTTGGCAACCAAGTATGAGTCATCATTGCTGATTTCTTACCCAATTCTTGTTTTATTCTGTTACATAAATTCACACCATGGAAGTGATTCATCACTGATTTTAGCTCGAATATGCAAAAAAAGGATAAAAGAGTTCTATGGAAACTAATAATGTCTCTTCTCCCCTAGAGGTAAAAAAAATCCTTTTGTTTAAAGTCCTAATGGGGCCTAGAACAGACCTGCTAGATACTTGCATTGATACTGTCTCTAATGCTATACATGGGCAAAGAATTTTATTTTTTGGTTACCTGTAGCCAGTTTGTAGAGCAAACGTGTGGGAAAGCAAAGCAAAATACCTATACCGGCTTCAACATGTTTTCCAGGGCTTTCTTGCTAGCAAATCGCTGTGACTACAATGAATTTTTGTTTTTTTTTTAATACCCACCCCCCTGAATTCTTAGTTCATGTTACTCCAAGCACTGTATAGGACCAACTGTGCCATTATTACCTAGATTCCTATTACGAAGGCAGATACTTGGTAAATCACTTAAAACTAGTAAGTTAGAATGGGATCTGCATTTTTAAGAAGCTCACTGGCTAAAGTCTAAGCACATAAAATAGAACTTTCTGGCTTCCTACTAAGATATATCAAGTTCAACCCAGATTAAGTATCTTAAAACATTTCATTGTGGAACGTATGAAAATGCCCATGAGGTAAAGAATCTTTGGAACATCCATTTAGCAGCAAGGATGAGAAGTGAAGCAGTCACTTACTGAACAACTATCCACTGAAGACTTCAGCGCGCTGCATGCATGTTCTGAAATATAAATCACTGGAGCGTCCTTTCAAGGAGAGCCCTGTCTGGTTAGAAATAGACTTGATACCAACAGTGAGAACCTGCTCTTTGCAGAGGTAAGTACACAGAGGAACAAACACTCAACCTAGAGATGGACGAGATGTGTTGAAAGAGCAGCAGTTGGCCAGTCAGAAGGGGGGGAGAGGAGATGAAGAGGTAGAGTGTGTTCAGACACAGGGATCAACCAAGGAAAAACACTGATGCATAAGAACATCTACTTCAAAACATAGCAAGATTTCCTCCCTTTTGGAGGAAAACTGGAGACTATGGAGATAAAGGTAGCCTGAGTGTGTAAAAAGTTTTAGGTGACTGAATGACCTACTTGAAGGTTACATGTGTCACCCAAACTCAAGTGAAGACTGTGTAGAATCCATGCTTGGCAAGAACTGTAGTAGAACAACCTCTCCTTATGAGTCAAAATAAGTAAAAACTAAATCCATGAATTACTAGATAGAAACTTCTCAGAAATCTACTTTTGTCTCCTTTTCAATTCTTGCAAACTCTGAAATTATTCGGAACTTCTACTTAGCTTGACTTGAAACGCAAACCAACATGATAAAAAAGCATGTATAAAGAAGTACAGTTACAGGGGTGCCTGGGTGGCTCAGTGGGTTAAGCCACTGCCTTCGGCTCAGGTCATGATCCCAGGACCCTGGGATCGAGCCCCACATCGGGCTCTGTGCTCATGGGGGAGCCTGCTTCCTCCTCTCTCTCTGCCTGTCTCTTTGCCTACTTGTGAGCACTGTCTGTCAAATAAATAAATAAAATCTTAAAACAACAACAACAACAAAAAAAGAAGTACAGCTACCATCATATCTGATGGTATAGGACTGAAGGCTTTTCCCTAATGTCAGGAATATGACAAGGATATCCATTCTTACCTAACAGTCTTAATATTGTACTAAAATGTACTGCAATAATGAAAGAACAAGAAATAAAAAGGATACAGTTCGGAGAGGAAGAAACAAACTACCCCTATCTGCAGATGACATGTCTAAATGGAAAAGGAGAAGGAAACTATCAAAAACAAAGAAAAATGAAACAACAACTTCTCAGTATAAGTAAGTGAGTTAAATAACATACAAGACACGATTTCTAGACACTAACACTGAACATGTAGAAACCCAAATTAGAAATGCAGAAATGCTTACAATCATTCAAAAAAAAATGAAATATTTAGGTATACAGAGAATAAAACATATGCCAAGAGTGACAAGATACTGACAGAAAACAATCAAATGTAAGCAAATGGAGAGCCATACTGTGTTTGTGGACTGGAAGACTCAACATAGTAAGAACTCTCTGCAGAATGATATATAAGTTTAATGCAACTACTAACCAAAATTCTAGCACATTTAAAAAATTTGTTCTACATTTATTTTTTGTATGTAAAATCACAGACCTTTAGAATAGCTAAGACCATCTTTACTAAGAAGACTAAAGTGGAAATAATCACTCTACCTAATACTAAAGCTTATTTTATAGATACAATGATCAAGCCAGTGTGGTATTGGTGAAGGGCTAGATACATAGATTCACGGAACAAAATAGCCTAGAATTAGACTCATGTAAATATGCTCAACTTAAATTTTTAAATTTAATTAAATTTTTTTAAATTCAATTAACATACAATGTATTATTAGTTGCAGAGGTGGAGTTTAGTGATTCATCATATAAGACCCAGAGCTCATTATATCATGTGTCCTCCTTAATGCCCATCACCCAGTTACCCCATGCCCCCGACCTCCCCTCCAGCAAAGAAAAGAGAGAAAAGGACCTAAACCTCACTCATATATAGACATGAACTCAAAATGAATCAGAAACTTAAATATATATAAAAAATTAAAAAAAAGAAAACTATAGAACTTTCAGAGAAATAAAAGGAGAGCATCTTTGGGATCTAGGGCGAAGCAAAGAGTTTTTGATAACAAAAGATTTGACAACAAGTACCTGAATTATTAAGAGAAGACTAATAAACTGGACTTATCAGAATTAAAAACTTTTGCCTTATGAAAGCCCATGTGAAGAGAATGAAAAGACCAGCTTCACACTGGGAAAAAAAATGTCTGCAAACCACTTACTGAGTAAATGAACAGTATCTAGAATACGTTGAGTCCCCTCAAAACTCAATAATAAAAAATAAAACTATTCAGTTAGAAAATGGGCAAGAAACCTGAACAGACACTTCCCTGGAGAGGATATACAGATGGCAATAACAATGTGAAATGTTCAGCATCATTAGCCATCAGAGAAATACAAAGTAAATCCCTAATGAGACAGCACAGCATGCATATTTGAATGGCTAAAAATAATAGATGGTGACAACACTAGACCTTGCAAGGATGTGGGGAAACTGGATCATTCCTACTTTGCTGATAGGAATGCCAAAGTGTACAGCCCTCTGGAAAACAGTTATGTGACGACCATTTATCCCAGAAAAAATGAAAACATACCTTCACATAAAATTCTGTACATGAAAGTTCACACAGCTTTATTTGCAATAACCCTGGAATGGAAATAACCCAGATGTCCTGCAATAGGTCAACGGTTAAGCTGACAGTGGGATGTAGGCATTATGGACTACTATGCAGCAATAAAAAGCAATGAACTACTGATATACCTCTCAACTTGGATGGATCTTCAGAGAATTACACTGCATGAAAAAAAAATCCTGAATGGTTACATGCTGCATGATTCCCTTTATATAATATTTTTTAAATTAAAAATAATTAGAAATAGAGAACACGTTGCCAGTGTTTAGAGAGGTGGAAGCAGAGGTATGGGTGTGGTTATAAAAGGGCACTGTCGGGGATATTGATGGTAGTGGTGGATACACAAACTACATATGTGATAAAACTATAGAATACACCCACGCGTACGCGCACACACCTGAGTACAAGTAAAACTGGGGAAATGGAGTGAAAAACAAAGAAAAACCCCAGATCTCCAGATCTCCTTTTCTTTTGTTTACTCTTCCTCCATTCCATCCATAGTCTAGAATACTGTACTATGATATCCCAAAGCTCCAAGCTACACCATAGGGCCAGTATCTCCAAGGCTGGCATCAAAGGGAAGTGTGTAGATCCAGGAAAGAAGTACTCTCCTCATTCAGACTGCTTTCCTTGGGAAAATGCACATGGATCATCCCTAGCATATAAAATAGTCTGCCTTAATGCCTGTCTGTTGGTTTTCTGGATTGAGCAGGATTTCCATGGACTTCTCAAGGATGTTCCTTTTAGGCTCATCTCCCCAGGCTGTGGAGAGGTAGCCAAGACCATAAGAAATTAGTGATGGATACTAAGAAAGGACTGGGGTGACTCTGGTTTCCTGATACTCGTGTGCCTAATTTGGAATCTGATTCGACTAGCTACTGATTGCTGGTGCTGGTTTCTCCATGTAGATTAATTTAGGTAATCACCTAGCAAGCAGAATATGTGAAATGTTACTGAGCATAACTGAGGGCTAGAATAAAAGTCCACCTCTGCAGGACTTAAAATTAGCCAAAGAAGGGCTATCATTTCCCACCAATATCAGTTTGGGACACTCTGTAAAGCCAAATTAAATGAGTTTTCTTTATACACGGTAAGTCAGAGACCTTAACATAAAGTAGGCACTGATGAGGTTTCATAATTTGGATGGGTATTACAAGTATCTGAATATATCTGACCAAAGAATTCTGTGTAGAACATTTTATGGGAAATGCTGGCAAAGGCCATATGTTGAATTAGGTACATATATGTTCAATTGGGTAGGTCATAAATACAAAAAATTATGACAATAAAAGACTGCAAAATAAAACAAACCATTTTTTCCCTAAGAGGATTAAAATGAAGCATAGAAGTGGCAATATGTTGGAAATTTTAACCAGCTGACTGAATGGTCCTAAAGCTTAAAAATTTAGAGCTCTGCCTCCAAATTCCTTGTTATCATTTGCAATTAGAGCATGAGGAACCATTAAAATCATTATCGCTGAAAATTGCATGTGAACTTTACTACTTGTGTAACACAATTCTACATGATGCTATGAGGTAAAGTGTTACCTTCTCAATTAAAATGCAGAATATTACCTGGTAGTGATAGTTAAATAAACTGTCAAAGGAACACAGATATAAGCAGTGTGACAGCCTTCCATGCGTCATGCTTTAAATGTCTTTAATGTTTAATGTTGAAATAAATAGTGGTTTGTGGTTACCAAATTCAATCATCACCCAAACAGTGTAAATGACAAGACTGTCTTTGATAGCTTTTAGGGAAAGAAAGCTGTGCACTCCTATAAAAAAGCTAAGAAAAAACTCAATGAGGGGCGCCTGGGTGGCTCAGTGGGTTAAAGCCTCTGCCTTCAGCTCAGGTCATGATCCCGGGGTCCTGGGATCAAGCCCCGCATCGGGCTCTCTGCTCACCGGGGAGCCTGCTTCCCTCTCTCTCTCTGCCTGCCTCTCTGCCTACTTGTGATCTCTGTCTGTCAAATAAATAAATAAAATATTAAAAAAAAAAAGAAAAAACTCAATGAACACATCTAGAAAGGCAATAAAAATCAAGATCGCAGTTCCGTTACAGTTTTCATCCTCATCTCCACGGTACCAGGTGTTATAAATAAAAGAATCCCACGCAATGATTCAGCTTCTACTACAAGTGGTAGAGCTTCAATTAGCTGAAAAATCTCATTACAGCATGCACCACTATAAAAAGAAAACAAACCAACAAACTGTGTTACCATGCATGACCATGAGTTTTCTTCCATTTTCCTGACACACACAGAAGCTTCTGGAAGATCTCCCAAATCTGAATATAAAGACATCACTAATTGACTCTCCTTCATCTTCAGTACCAGCAAGTCCAAAACACGACCATTATTTTCTGCTCTGTATCCCAACCTCCAAATTCAGTGTCTCCTCTTATTCTATTCCCTTTCTTATTTAATATATCAGCCCAGTTCTCAAAACATTTAATCAACTCTGAAGTCCCTAAGGGAAAATTCTACTGTGGCAACAGGTGTGTCTTTGGGGGGAAAAATATGTTGCCTTATGTAAAAACAATGGCTTGTTCAACAAAGTTCAATAGTGTTTTAGTTTTGTTTAGAGCCTCAGGTGATCGTGTGTGGGAGATGGTCTCAGGAGGTAGGAGGGAAGGAGTGAGGACAGTAAGAAGCTGCTACTGGAGTCCAGGAGGGCTTGACTGTACAGAAACTTCCAACATGCTTACAAATGCTGTGCAGAACTGTCATTTTCCAAGATGGGAGTCTGGGGCATTTATACACAGGCTTCTAGCCGCAACAGTGGAGGGTTTTCGCTGAGGGCAGTAATTCCTCCCGACTCATCAGACCTTTCACTGTGAACTTGCAAGAAACTGTCTACCCTCCTGCAAATAAATTAAGGTGGGCAAAGGGGATGTCACACTGGGTCCCCAAAATGTCTATTGCAAATAGATTTCTTATTATAAACTTGGCCTTTAAAGAGGTTTTAAAACAGGTGTACTCTGAGCAGACTTCTGTATTCCATATTTTTTCTTTTTTTAAGATTTATTTATTTATCTGAGAGAGAGAGTGAGCATGAGCGGGAGGGGCAGAGGAAGAATCAGACTCCCTGCTCAGCAGGGAGCCCAATGCCAGGCTCCATCTGGCACTCCAGGATCATGACCTGAGCTCAAGGCAGATGTTTAACCACTGAGTCACCCAGGCACCCCAAGTATTCAGTATTTTCTAAGCCTACTTAGCATATAGGGAAGCAGCTAATAAGATCTTAACATCTTCAGGAAAGGCTTCGTGTTGTTGTTTTTTTTAAGATTCTATTTATTTATTTATTTGACAGACAAAAATCACAAGCAGGCAGAGAGAGAGAGAGAGGAGGAAGCAGGCTCCCTGCTGAGTAGAGAACTGCATGCGAGGCTCGATCCCAGGACCCTGGGATCATGATCTGAGCTAAAGGCAGAGGCTTTAACCCACTGAGCCACCCAGGCGCTTTGTTTTTTAATAGAATTTGGGAATTCTGGCATAAAGGGTGACTGCCCAGCCCATAAACATAGTCTATAAGACACTTCCACACAGGTATCCCACAGTTCAGCTTCCCTGTCTCCCATCATTGCACCGCTCTAGTGCCCCCAACTGTCAGCCACATACCCGGTAAGAGTAACAGACTATCTGGATTTCCCTGAGCGCAAAATGCTGGTGTAGACATGCAAAATGTGTTCCTGTTTCTTCATGGGTATAGCATACTTTTATTCATCTTCAAAACCAGCTTCAGGCACATAATCCTTTCTTGAAACCCCTGAAATTGCCTCCAGCCTTTCACCCCTGAAGCTCCCATACTTTTGTGTTTGTTCATTTTGTTCTCCTGTTTTGGTGGCTGCACTAAGATTAGAGCAATATCATTTTCACCTTTAATACCTCTAGATAATAGCGTATTTCATGGCATTGTGTGGGTCCTTGATAGAAGTTTAAACTGAGTTAGACCATCTTTTAATCATGGCATTTTCTGGAATTTCCATGGCGATTCTCCCTACCCAGTCAAACCCTCTGTGCGTGCCTGTGTTGCAGATTTCTGAACTTTCTATCATGGTGGCCTAGGAAAAGAACAGAGGAGTAAGAACACCAGAAATCTCGCCTTTGCTTTATCACAATCAACACCACAGGACTAAAGGAGTATCACTTGATAGCTCTGTGTCTCTTAGCTTTCCACCTGAAAACTGGGGACAACACCCGCCCTTTGAAGTTCACAGGGTTTTTTAAGAAAGGGATTTCTAGCATCACACATGTGCAAGTCCTGTGAAAAATGAAAAAAATGGGGCACGTGGGTAGCTCAGTTGGTTAAGCATCTGCCTCTGGCTTAGGTCATGATCCCATGGATTGATCCCATGATCCCATGATCCCATGGATGACCCTTAGGTCATCATCCCAGGACTGAACCCTGCATCGGGCTCCCTGCTTACCAGGGAGTCTGCTTCTCCCTCTCCCTCTGCCGCTCCCCCTGCTTGTGCACTCTGTGTCAAATAAATAAAATCTTTAAAAAGTGCAAAAAATCATAAAAGTGCACACAAGTTGTTGTTCCTTCTGAGTGTTTGCCTTTCACCTGTCCCTACTTAAGTCTCTCTCATCTGTCCTCTATGTTTTCAAACATGCACAGATTACCCCACAAAAATATCCTCCAATGACCCTCATACTTGACTCCTGTAAACATCTCCCCACCCTCCATCCTAACCATCTCTCTGTTTCCTCCAAGTTTTACTTGGGTGGAACTCAGGTCTTTGTCCTCTGGAATTAGACAAACCCAGGTACAAATCCCTCCTCTGAGACTCTGGTTGGGGCACATTACTTCACTTGCTGATTCACACTTTCATCATCTGTACATTGAGGATAATAACAGCAATTATTTCTACTATATTTGTGAGCAAGAAATAAGAGCACTCATGCCAATTTCTTAACACACTGTCTAATTTTAGACGTGTTCAATAAATAAAAGCAGCTATCATTTTTTTACTTTTTTTTTTTTTTTTTTTCAGGAAACTCTACCCTTCTGTCTGTACCGGTGACGTGTCTACCAAAATTTTGATTCAAAATGGGCATTTTCTGCTTGCCTTCCAGACATTTTTTGGCTGTCCAATTGCCACCTCATATTTGACATTTCATTTTCAGATGCTCATAATGGCCCTTACAAAAGCCAGTTCCTCTTCCAACTTCCATCTTCCTATCATTGTTCTCTATGACTTCCATATGCAATCTGTCACTTCTCTTTCCTATGTCTTTTCAATTCATTCTATTCAATCATGCTCATTGTTCTGTAAAGGCTACCCTCTCTCTTGCCGTTTCTATTTTTTCACTGGCACCATTTGAATTTTGCTGGAATTATGAATGTTCAATTATCTGTAGTAGTAAGCATATGACTCCAGTATGCTTGTCTGTGTTTTATACCTCAGCAATCCCCAATACTATTAGAATACAATTTATCAACATTGACTAAATGGATATAGGAAGAAATTAAGGGATGAAGAGATTTGCTAGGCTCTTTGATAAAAATTTTCTGAAATTTATCTCACTTAATTTTCAAAAGAGCTCTATTATAAAGACATTACTTTTCCATTTCCCAAAACGCTGTGGCTCAAATCTGTTACGGACTTTGACAAAGGTATTGTCATAATTGATGAGGAAAGTTCCATTGACTTTGGTCCGGTTCTTTTTAACTTCATGTGTACAGTAAGCCCAGCCAACTTTTGGGCGTTTCTTCTCAGCTGTAGTGTCTTCCCTCCCATCCAAACTATCTGTCCTGTACCCACATCACTGAGTTCAGGTTTTCTTCATAAAACACACCCCCAATTTTCAATACCTGCTCAAAAATCTGCATTCATTCCTTATTGTCTAGATGATAAAGTCCACATTCCTTATCCTAATATTCAGTTATTGATTCAAAAGACATGCATGCATATGGATGTAAAGTATGTATCTATGTCTCAGGTACTGGGATAATCGAGCACAGTCTGTCACTTCGGCCATTTCTGCTTCTCAAACTTGAGCCCCATCCTCTACTTTGAACTTATGTTTATGTATCTCAAGGTCTAGTTAGAAATGTTCAATCCTATGTGAAGGAAGCATAGTCTAAGAATTCTGAACTATTATGGTAATTGTGTTGTAGATCTGTCTGTCCAAGAGGCCTAGGGCAGAGGGCTGGGACCTCCTCCATCTCCTCTTGTGGCTTTCCACAGGCCTCATATGCACCTATCCAGGACAAATGGCTTCAACTTAGGCAACATGATCCCTCTATAAAAGGTACTCTCAGCTGTCTGGAGCAAATGGAATGCTTATGCCCAGTACCTATTCTCCACCATGTCCTTCTGCTTCCTTTTATTGCATTTCTTAACAAAACCAATTAATTGCTTGGCTTAGACATTTTGTTGCTGCTGAAATTAAGTTAATAGAGAAATACTAAAGAAAGTTGATGAAATAGGTATATGGAAAAAAGAAAGGAGCTAATGTTTATATACAAATAAAATTTAAAGACTTTTGTAAGACTCGATGAAGAAAATTTACCCTTTTCTAAGAAACTGACACCAAAATAGATGGACTAGATGGGGTGAGAAAATTATAAAATCTTGAAAATAAAAATCTTTAGGCTATTTCTGTATCCAGGATGCTTCAGAAATACATTTTTCAGAAATATTTTTTAAAATTATTACTCAAATTAAAAAAAAAACTGTAACTGGAAGTCTCAAAAGATTCATATGGGGGTGATTTATCAATAATAAGTGAACTACTAACATACAACCTTTAATCAAGGGAGAGTTTTTGACACTGCTTTAAAAATTAGAAAACAAAAACAGAAAGCAAAAAAACTATATAGTATCACATAGTCAAACAAAAATAAAATTTTCATGATCTAAACATACCCTTTTTAAAATAATTACCTGTTTTATAAAAAATAAAAAATTTTTTAAAAAAATAATAATTACCTGTTTTAAATGAATTTTTCAAACAACCCTGTAACTATTTATCCTGACTCTATCAGTGAGAAAGCCCCTTATGTATTTAGAAAAAGTAAATGGTGGGTTGTTAAATCAAACAAGAAAATTAAGAATATTTAAATATGCTATTGACAGTTTTGTTCTTGTAGTATATTAGATCTAGAAAAAAAACAAACAAAAAACCCACAACTCTCTCTACTTGATTATGGATGCTAATTTCTCTTACAATACTCAAATTTAACACATGAACAGTTAATGTAAACTGAAAAATAAAGTAAATCTTTACTTCTTAAAAGCATTTTTCTTCTAACTCTTCATGAATTAAAAAAATGCTCAGCTTTACCATCAAAATCATAATTTTAAAAACCTGCCTGGCAATACTATAAATCATTTTACTTTTCTTTGAAACAAAGATCTTCAGGTATATCAGAGATTTAAGAGAATTCAGAAAATCTGTATAAACACCATATTTTAAAAGTTAATTTGATTTAACTAGGACCCTAGAAAAAGCCAGTGCTTTTACACAAAACATTACAACGTGAAGAAAGCTGAGTTTTTAAGAATATTACAATGTTATAATTCAAAATTAACCATCATGTTGGAAGTGCCATCAAGGAATTTTAATAATTAGTAATATGAATATATACTGGGTCCCCTCATTTAGGAACATATACTTGCCCATTTGAAGGTTTAAAAAAAAATCACATAAGCTGACAATATTCTGAATATGGGACCCATGTAATACCTCAATGTAGTTATCTTAATTATGTTCTCAAACATTTTTAAAAACTTTTAACAGTCTAAATTAAAATGTGTCCGTGGCTTCTTCAACAAAGAATTTGAACTTATATTTCAGTAGGAGTATCTGCTACTAAAACTAGCTCTATGATTTCATACAAATTCTCAACCTCTTTGAAGCACCGATTCTTCTGAAAAATTAAGATTATCTGAAAAGTGCAGGTATGAGAAAATATGTATGAGAAAATAAATGCAAAATTCTTGGAATATATGAGGTGCTCAGCAAGTTTTAGCACCCTGCTTTCTGTCCCCAGGCAAGGACACACTCTACATATCTTCTCCTCATCTTTCCAAACATACATCATTCAAGCCCCGCCAACATTTTTCCTTCTCTTTTGAAGCCTTCAACTATTACTCCGTTTTGTCTATACTTAGCCTTTGCTTTTTATAGGTCTCTCTCCCCAGGAACATCATAATTTCTATTGTTTTCCCCTCACAACTAATGAAGTAGTTGCTAAGTAATATTTGTTAAATTCAACACATGAAATGAGTTTCAAAAGCTCCTGATCTTTGGCACCTGTAGCTGGCTGAGTACATCAGTCACTGAGACTGTTTATAAATGTCACAGAACAGTTGCCTTTAACATACATATGATTTTAGCAATGAATATATGGTGTTACATTATATATTATATTATTGGCAATATATTGTATCATCATAGGAATACTAAAAATAAAAACAAACGAGCATAATGCAGTAACTCTCTGAACACTAACAGGAAAAAATGTCAAATATGGAATCCTTATACTTATTTACAAATAGTTAATTTTTTAATGATTCACTCAGCAGCACATTTCCACACTAACAGCAAGGCTCATAGGTGAGAGAACTCCCAGAGTCTGGCATTCAAAGATCACCCTTGCTACATAGAAAGAAGCTAATTAGGTTTATTTTTTCTTTAATTATATGATCACTTCATACTGAAAATTCCCATTAAACTAAGAGTAAGAGACATCAAAGATTACTTATGGATTGCCTGAAAAAAATATTTACCCAGTTCAGTTTAAAGGACTGAAATGACTTTAGAAGTACATGAGCCTCTAGAGACTCACGTATTTTATCTTACATGATTCTCAAAAAGAAAAAAAAAAATCTGTGAGATAGGCAATATATACCATTATTCCCAATTATAATATGAGCAAATCAAGACAGTGAGAGGTTAGATTTTGCCCAAAGTCACACTGCTAATTAAGTGTCAGAGGTAGGCTGATGGCGCACCCTCTGATTTCTAATACAAGAAGGAAAAAAAAGGGAGGGGGAGGAACATCACATCCAAATTAAAGTTTAAGCTTCTAACTCTTTTTCTGTGAAACCCTACCTTAGGAAATTGGCATGAATAATATTTGTGCAATCTGAAAGTCACATTTAAGGTACATTCATTCTTTCAAATGTTCACTCAATTATTCCACAAATTTATTAAGTGCCTACAAGACTGTGGATGAAAAGATGTGGTCCCCCTCCAGAAACTTGCCAGCTGGCTCCTTGACCACATGGTGGCTTGGTTTCCTCTTTCTCAGAGAAGAGATACCCACCTGCCCAGGAATCCCTTGGGGGTCTGATCTAGTGATCAAAGGCATGATCACTGAAACAGCGTTTTTAAAAATGTAAGCAACAACACTGTATTTAGATGTAAATTCTCCCCCCTCAGGCATTACTCTCTATAATCTTATGTAACTTCATGTTTTTTCAATCATTATACACTGTTGTATGTAAGGTGTATTCACTGTTTACTTTAGGACAGACCTCCTTCCCCCATCCTGTCTAGAAAGCTTCATAGGACTACACTTTTTTTCCTGCTTTACTTTTATATCTCTGGCACACATAAGCTGTTTTGCATATATTATGTATTAAGTATATAAATGGATGTTATCCTAGGATTTCAGTAAGAGATCTCACTCTCATATACCTGCACATTAGCCTAAACAAAACAGCAACAGGAGACTGGTATTATCTTAGAGCACTAGCTTGCATAGCTGATTTCTCCTATTCAGCAGCAGATCTCTTAAATTATTAACTTAAAGCTTACAAAGCAAATAGCTAGGAAAAAAAAAATCTCCCACAAAACATAATTGTGAAATTTGAAGAAATGTATACTTTTCCCTAACTTTTAACATTGCGTCTGACTTACTGTGTTGTGTAAAGCAATTTTAAAACTTCTATAAACAACAAAAAAATGTAGTAATTGACAATAATAAGGAATAATAAAAAGTTACATTTTTAATAATGACTTCTTACTAATTTTATGAGGTCTTCGAAATTTTTAACCCAGAAAAAAACAAGCTATTATAAAGTTATTTAAGAAAATAAGGCCTGTATTATTTTGTCATTTTAACACCATATTCTAAAATAAACTAAAGCGTAATAGATGGATCTAAATATTATGATAGCCTGCTTTGTTGCCATGGAAACATCACTATCAGTATATCTCTGAATATGCATTTCCCTGTGTCTCTGGCTAAGCAAACAAACACGGATTCATACTACTTGTTTTCTTTATAAGTTATATTGAGATCCAGAATAAACAAAAAAACAAGAATGCAATTTTGTGCTTCAGAAATGCATTACACATGACACTAGGTGACACATGGATCCATTAGTCTAGTAGACCCCCCACCCTTTAGTACTTAAAGAGCCCCTGAAAAAGGTTTCTTGGTTTAAATTTTTAAAACACAAAATGCACACAAATTAGAAAGCAATTAGGGCAAATGTCCTGATGTGGAGGGTAAAACAAAGTGAAAATGGGACAAATGTAAATATAGTATTGTTAGAATAAATGTGCCAACTTATTAAACAAGTGATATATTGACCTTTGGACCCGTTTGTTTATTAATAATGCCAGAAATCATGATGCTCGCAGGAGAAATGCACTCATCGATGCTATGTATGTTTCTCTCCATAAATACTCTTCTGCATTTAGCTGATGTGATCAATTAGGCTACCATTGTCATAGAAAATATTGCCCTACAAGTATATATTCCATAAGTCTGATTTTGTAAACACTGATGTCTCCATATTCCTGTTCTCTCTCTCTCTCTCTGCTTAATTAGTAAAATTAGATGGGAAATGGATCTGAATCCTGATTGTGGAAATAGGACTACTTCTAAGATATAAAATTATGTGATTGATAATGTGTGGCAATTCTGATGAGGAAGAAAAGAAAGCACTAAAGGAAACTCCCAAGTTCCTTTAGATGGCTGATGTGGTCCCGTAGGATGTGAACCCTGCTCTCCTGCAGGATCCCACCATTGCCCATGGCTCTCCTCCACCTCAGTCAGATGGAACTCCTTTCTCTAGGCTGCCTACAGCATGGCTATGTCCTATTTCCAGGCCTACCTTCTCCGGCTCCTTCCACTTGGCTAACTGCCATTAACCCCTCCAATCCAGCTTAGGGACTATTTCTCACCAGAGGTCTTATTGTTAGGTTCCTTGTCACAATAGAGTGGTTTTACCTACTATGTGAGCTTCATGAGGGCAGGGAATTCTTGAGTAAGACTTGGCACTTAGTAGATCCTGTATTAGTTTCCTAGGGCTGCTGGGTGGCTTAAAACAACAGACATTTACTGTCTCACCATTCTGGAGGCTAAGTCTAAAATCAAAATGTTGGCAGCACTCCCTGTGATACAGATCAGGGAATCCTTCTTTCCTCGCTCTAGCTCTAGTGGATCTCAGGTGATCTTTGGCCTTCCTTGGCTTGTAGAGGCCATCACCCCAATCTCTGCCTCCACAGTCACAAGCACCCTCCTCACATGTCTCTCTTTTCATGGGTGTCTTCTCTGAACAACACCAGTCACATGAGATTAGGGGCTCACTCCCTCCAGAATGACTCATCTTCCCACTGACATCTACAATGACCCTATTTCCAAATAAGGGCATACTATGATCCTGGGTTAGGACTTTAACATCTCTGTTTTGGAGGTGGGGGAAGGAGACACAATTTAACCCAGAATGGGTGGTGAGCAATATTATGACTAAAGTACAAATGTCACATGAGGGCAGAAGGGGAGTTCAGGAACAGACGTGAGCACTTCCCACACTACCCAGGCATGTTTCAGAATGCTGAGCAGCAGATCTCACTGAAATCCAGCCTTCCTGTGTCCAGAACTTTTCACTTACCAGACACTGGACCCTGTTTAATGACAAGCTTTGAGATCACGACATATTTCTTTAGACTCTTTGGATGTCCAATAATGCTACCTTTCTAGTTTTCAGCAAATATTCTTTTTTCTTGGTGCCCCAACTGGAACTTTAAAACTAAACATGGCATGGCTTCCATAAAAAAAATTTTTTCTTAAATTACCACTTTACCTAAATTTTGATATACTTCTAAGAAAACCATTTTAATTGAGACACTTACAGCAAAAATTTAAATTTTCTCAATTATAAATCTGTCAGGAACTAGCTGAATATGGCCTGCTCTTTTACTGCTCAATGAAAGGACATTATCAACCATAAAAAAAAATTCATTAAAAGCTACAAATGGCTAAAATTAGGCAATGTTGAGCATAAATGATTCTGAGTATTTTTATATACCACCAAAATATCTTACTCACGATGACACACAGGCTAATATGGAAAGACAATTTTAAAAAACACAACTGCACACTGGAAGGGATTAAATACAGCAATCTTTCCTGAAGTCAGCAAACAGAACAGCTTCAATAAAGCATGCAGTGCAGTGTCTAGATGGCTATTTCATTATTACTCTCTGATGAATACTGCCTTTTGGTATGCTTGATGCTACTAACGGCATTCATAATATTTAATGCACTAATGATATATTTTAGTTAGAAGGTTAACTGATGTTTGTGGTGCAACACTTTCCAGAACATCACAGTCCTCTGACAATAACATATGGGAACATTAAAAACTACTCTTGTTTTATGAATGCCTTCTACTAGAATCAATGAAATTAAAGAGAAATGCTGTAATAAGATATGTATTTAACTATGACAGGAAGCAAAAGGAGTACTGCTAGTGCATAAATGTGAAAAGCAATATATTTCATGTAGTTTCTTAATGTGTATTGCCAAAGCAAGGATAACCACAGCGAGGAATGCTGGCGTAATGCTCGTGGAGAAAGATGTGCTCCATCTCTATGGATGGCTCACAGGAAAAGGCAGAACTTATGCAGTGGCATCAACAAATAGTCTCCATTTGTGTTTAAAAAAAACAGATGGGATAATTTAGTAATTTTCTTAGACTTAGAAGTTTGGGGCACAAATGGGCCTAAAGCCAGGGTGACCCCTTTCAGCTGCACAGGTGCACACTGTGTAACTCAAGTTGCAGAACTCCTTCACAGGGACTATGATGTGAACGGTGCCCTGAGGACACAAACAGGGTCAATGTCACAACCACACAAAAGATCTGCTTCAATTCCAAGTCTTCATGATCCTGATTTTTATCCCAAAACCACATGAGCTCACAATGTTGCTCCTCAGAGCAAAGGAGGCGGGGGGAGCCAGATCTGAATTTATTTTACTTTTCTGCTACCAGTCAAACTGCTACTAGTCCAACCTACCTACCCCTGGTTCAACCCATAGGCCTCATACATCTGACTTCCAGGGTACTGGTCTTAGAGTTAGAAGAACTGTCAGTCAGAACTTAATAGCTCTGTACCACTGGGCTAGCTACTTCTTCCCTCTGTGACTCAGTTTCCTCATCCATAAAATGAGAGCAATCGTTACCTGGACAAATTTTACTAAGATTTTGAAGATAGGCCTTTAGGGTTTATTTAGATAGGCAGGGGAATAGCTTACTGTTGTAGAAGGCATCTGTAAGCATTCCTGCTTGCATATATATATATGTGTGTGTGTATATATATATATATATATATATACACACACACATATATATATATGTAAAGATAAATTTAAAATATTAATATTTAGATGTAAATGTAAATGCATTATATTTGTAATAAAATATAAATGTATATACATATGTATGTATGTGTGTATATATATATAGAGAGAGAGAGAGAGAAGACAGAAACAGAGATAGAGTGAGAGACAAAGACAGACTCTATACTAAATGGCATCATGAGCCCTAGAGCTGCACTCTTGAATTCAGTACCACTATTCACATGGGGCTACTAAGTACTTGGATTGAAATGTGCTATAATTGGATATCAAAGTCTTGGTATAAAAATGTAAAGTGTCTCCTTCAAACTTTTTATACTGAAATAATGTACATGTTGAAATAAAATTTAGGATATGTTAAACAAAATGTATTTCTTAAATTAACTTACCTTATTTATTTTTGCTTTTTTTTTTAAATGTGACTACCAGAAAATTTTAAATCACATATGTGACTCGCATTTTTTTCATTAGACAGGGATACCTCAGAGTATTTTGCTTCAGAAAGCAAAAATCCCCCCATACATATATTTCCAGAGATCAGGGTCAGATGGTAGGGCTTTGACTTTCAGACAGACAGACGTCCATTGGAGGGCATGTTAACAAATTTCACTCTAGTTTCTTCTACACAAATGTTCCACACTAGGTGTTACTATACATGACTGTAATACCAAGTTGCTTGAAAATTCCAAAGACATTTTCCTTTATTTGTCCCATTTACAGTTATTTCATTAGATGCACATTCATCAGACTTTTAGCAGTGGACAGATGGCGTACGTCAGTAGGGTAAATGGAGGACAATGTGAGGAAGAGCAGGGTATGAAGAAGCCTACAGTAACACTCTTACTACTGTCCTATTTTCAAGTCCAAGATTTACCATAAGCTTTCTCTCCTAGGATGAATGATCTAGGGTGCACATGTTATCCTTCCTTAGCTGGAGAATTCAGAAGGAGTTTCACAACTCTAAGATACTAACAGCAGGAACAGGAATCTTCTGGACCCCAAATTAAATTGCTCTATTTGAAAAACACAAACCATTTTATAATGAAGAGATAAAAACAATCTCAAAAGTTCATTTTTTTTTAGCTACTTGAGTAATAACTCATTCTGGCACACCCATCAGGATGCAGCCCAGCTTAAAATTAGATGATCCATGTAGCCCATTGCCTGATGTCATTTTATGGATGGGACACTCAGCTGTGAACATCTGTTTTAGGATTTTCCAGGTTAGAGCTTTGTCTTCTATGCTACATGGGGCAGAACTCTAGAGTTTTTGACCAATCACTGATGCACATACTCAATATGATTCATGGATCTTCTCTGGGCAGAGAACTTACTCATTCCACCTTCAAGAATTCCAGGATACACAATGACACTTAAGTGGGTAAGCCCTGTATCTAGGTGAGAACATAAGGGCAACTTCCTCTTTCTTCTTCATTGTTTATACCCATTCTGAACACATATTTCATGCTGCATACATTGCCATATAAGCCATAAGCAGGCAGGCTTCTTCTAATCAACAACACAAAATAACAACAGTACCACTAGAGAGTAGTTTCATTTCACAGCATTAGTAGAGGATTAAGACATTTGACTTGGCCTAGAAAATGAGAGGGCCTGTGATATTGTAAATACTCACGCCCTATTCCTCCTTATTCTCTCATATGTCGATTTACTGCCTTAGCGTATGGCATCAGAAAGCAAACGCTTGGGTGAATCTGACATGTATGTAAAGTGTGGAGCATAATAACAGGTTCTGAAGTCAGGATGCCATTTGCTAACCTGAGCAACTCCACTTACTTAGCCTCCCTACCAACAATGAAGTTCCTCTAGCTGTAAAGCAAGAACAGTATAATATACATACCAGGAGCTGCTGAGACGATTAAATGAGATATCACATATGCAGGCAATGTGAACGCTTAAATATCAGGCATTCTTACAGTGTATCAGCCCAAAGAGAGATGTCTACCATGGCTATCTTTACAAAAAGTCCCTTGTGGTCTACTAGAAGGGTGCATTCCACTATTTTCCTGTTTTGCAAAATATTCCTTGATTTCGGTGTTATACAACAGCCACTGTCCATCCTACATTCACCTCTGCTTGGTTCTAGGAAAAAGTTAGCCTCTTCTGAGCATAAATGCTTTCTATAGCCAAGATTAAAAATTTATAAACCAGCATGTTTCATTTTGGTTGCTGCTATCAGGATACTTCCCAGCTGTTAGAATTAACATCTCCCAGGTGCCTCTAATCCTTTTAAATGGTCTCTATTTTTATCTGGGCTTGTCCCGTCTTATATTAATTTCTTTCTATAAGCTTACCAAGTCTTTCAGAAGCCTTTGAGTATAAATCATAAAGAAATATCCATGTATTATATAATAAAAAATAATGTAGATTTTTTTGTGTGTGGCTTCTTATTGTGTCTGCTCTGGGGCCATATCATTGCCAACCAACATCCGGCCACAAGAAAGACAAAGTAAAAGAAAAAGACCAAAATTAAATTAATCATTTTTAGATGAGGTTATGAATCTTAATGTAACTCACACTGTTGTAGTAAGTTGTTTTAATCTGAATTATTTATATACTCTTTTAGAACACTAATCTCTTTTGTCATCTTTGCTCAATTAAAAGAAAACCAGCCATTATTCCTAATAGAGAGAAGAATAAATTCCAGTTTGGCTTATAATAATCAGCAGGGGAGCATGTTTAAAGTGAATATTCCCAGGGTCTGCCCCTAAAGAGTCAGACTATGCATGTGGTGGAGGGACTTTGGATCTGTTAAAAATGCATAATAATATAAATATAAAATTGGTAATTCCAAGTAGTGAGCTGAGGGTGAAATATTTTGCAATTCTGCATAAATGGATAGTCTACTTGATAGGCAGAAAACCCTCTGACATACTGTATCCTTCATGAAACAGTAGGCCTGGGTGGACCGAAGCCATTTCAGTTCTGACATTTACCAAAAGCCATTTAGTATTAATTGGTCTTCTTCCAAATATTCAGGAGAATAGCTGAATACTCTATTACAGAGTAAGCCAAAAATATTTACCCAGAACCCTAACATTCAGAGAGATATTCTTAGAACATTATCATTGAGCAGGAGAATTGTTTGAAAATTCTGGACAATAAGGCAATGTAATTACATATTTCTCAAAAGAGCATGTTAAAGTACATCTCTTATTTTTATAATAATTTGTTATGATCATATGTAGTTACACAATCATTTAATAGCAAGAGAATGAATCATGCAGAGTCTTTCCTTCTCACCTCTTATCTAAAAAACTAAAAACAGTCCTTTGCTTGAAGGCTTATGAAAATTAAGTGAACACATAGTAGGCTTTCAGTGAATGGTAGTTATAAGTGTCTATTATTGTGGTAGGGTAGATTTTATATTCTGCTTTTAGCTTTCTGAAATATAAACATATACCATTTTTTGAGATACAATAAAAAAAAAGTCCTCTAATATTCCAGCTATAAGACTATAGAAGAGAGGAGAAAAGAGTTGAGGGAAATTGGAAGGGGAGGTGAACCATGAGAGACTATGGACTCTGAAAAACAATCTGAGGGTTTTGAAGGGGTGGCAGGGTAGGAGGTCAGGGGAGCCAGGTGGTGGGTATTACAGAGGGCACGTACTGCATGGAGCACTGGGTGTGATGCATAAACAATGAATTCTGTTACACTGAAAAGAAAAAAAACGACTATAGAAGAAAATCTCAAGAAAGATCACTTCCTAATTGACGTAGTAGATTCGGGATATAAGTGAGGTCCGGTGGGGTGGGGTACAGAGTTGATGACCAAGAGAGAACTCTTGAGATGTCTTTGGAGCAAAATTGTGGCTTTATTAAAGCACAGGGACAGGACCTATGGGCAGAAAGAGCTGCTGCATCAGGGTTGTAAGGGGTCGCTGATTTTATATTTGGGAACTGGGGATAGGAAAAAAGAGAGGTTTTAAAAAAAAAAAAAAAAACCCTTTATATGCTAAAGAGGACCTATAAAATACTGGAGGCCTTGTCTTGTCATTGTCAAGTTAAGGTTGTTTTTCCCTCTAGTAAGTCTTTAACTTTAAGACAGTTGGGAGCTTCCTGGAGGAATGTCACACTAATTCCATCCAGGAGTTGGGGGGTTCCGAGGGGAGGTGTACATTATCCTCAGCTAGTCTTCTACTCCCTCATTACCTCACTCCCTTCTACTCCCTCAATACTCCCAGTATTTCTAAGAAATACTAAGAAAAATCTCATACATTATTAGTGGAAATGTAAATTGGTATAACTTTGGAAAGGCATTTGACAAATTTCTACCAATCTCCACCAAAGGTCTATACTCATATTCATTGTAGCACTATTCACCAAAGAAAACGTCTAGAAAAAAATCTAAATGGTTTTTAATAGAAACCAGTATAAAGAACATGGTTCATCTTAAGCCCTAGTTCTCAAGCTTTACTGGGCATCAGAATCATATGGGGTCTTGTTAAAACTACAATGGATCCTAGGTCCTACCCAAATACTGTATGATGCACTGAATCGGATGTGGGATCCCAGAATCTGCATTTAAAATAAGTTCCCAGCTGAAACTGATACTATTGATCTGGGGAACCACACTTTGAATCTACTGGTCTATGTCATGGATTATTACACAGCTGTGGGAGGAAAAAATCAGAACCATATGTTCTGATATGGAACACTCTCCAAAATATGTTGAATGGGAATTGTAAGCTGCTGAACAGTCTGTTGGCTTTAATATTTAAAGGTTATATGTCTATATATGCTTGCACAGGCACTGAACCATGGCCTGGCAACCACAGATATACAGGTGGGAAGAGGGCACACCCCTCATTCCAGGATTTTATCATTTCACATGACCATATGTTATTTTTTAAATGAAGACCTATCCACAGCAAAATAACAGTAATAATAATAATAATAATAAAGTAATTCTAGAATATTCAACTTTGATTAGATTTCTGCTGATTTACAAACCCTCTTTCTTGCCCATGAACATCTTATTTCAAAGGTTAGCCTTGAAATCTGGAGAATCCTAAAGCCAGCTCCATCTATAGTTTCTTGGCAATGTATTAGGATTATATTGCATTAATGGGCTCAAAATGAGGGGGGATAAATATGAAAAATGACATGTTTCTTTTAGAACAGTAAAGTACAATACTAAAATAGTAACCTAATGTCAGTACATAAGAACAGAGGAAAACACAGAAGAGATAATCTGCTCATTTACCATTAGGTGGTATGTTCTAGCAAAAACACCTGATATTCATACAGGTTTCAGGGGCAGAAAGTAAATTGTCTAAAACAGTTGAGTTGTTGAGTGTTCCTTTAAATAGGAAGCCAAGGACTGGTAGGAAGTTTCATGGTAACTAATTCACATTTTCAATAAAAATCACAAAACGTTCTCAATTTTCTTTGTTATGACTTAGGTTAAACTTTTTTTGGCAGAAGAACATGTGGTGTTCTTCTCATCCAGCTGAGAATTTGAAATATTCCTTTTATGTTGAAATAGCAAAAGATTGAGTACACTAAAAAAAAATTTTTTTACTTACCAAGAAGTTTTTTTTTTTCTATATACTCTATATGCCATAAAAATAAAGCAAATAAAATAATTCTAAAGACCAATAATTAGGTTATAAAACATCTTTCACAAACATGCTATAATATGTTAATGGTAGATTTTATTTTTAACATTAAAATACTACATTTTATAAAGTTCTATGATAAAATCAATGTTCCAGAATTTAGTGGCCTTTTAAAATATTATTAAAATCTGGGGCACCTGGGTGGCTCAGTGGGTTAAAGCCTCTGCCTTAGGCTCAAGTCATGATCCCGGGGTCCTGGGATGGAGCTCCCCAAAGGGCTCTCTGCTCAGCAGGGAGCCTGTTTCTCTCCCCGCATCCCCCCCCCCGCCTACTTGTGATCTCTGACTGTCAAATAAATAAATAAAATCTTTTAAAAAATAATAAAATATTATTAAAATCTGATATTTTATGGAATCTTATGACAAGATTACTGGCTTCAGAGGAAAAAGTCACCATTTAGTGTGGAGTAAAAAAAATTTAGAAGTGTTTTGATTGTTTGCAGAAGTTTAATGTACTCCGCATGGGTAATGGTTTTCAGAAAATAACTTTCCATTAAAATATGATTTTAGAAGTCTGATATGTATAGGTGTGAAGAGCCTCTGACTTATAGTTAAGTGGCCAAGATTTGCATTTATACTTTGTCATCAACAATGTGCCTAAAGCAAATTATTTTCTGAAACTCAGTGTTCTCATAAGTAAAATAGGAATATAGAATAGTAAAATTCACCTCAACAGCTTAATAAACAGGCTCCCTTCCCCCTTTACACTTCTTACCAAAAGAAAAAAAAATGCTATTTAAATTCAAAATATTTTTGTAAGATCAGAGAAAAGAGATGTTATGGAAATATTCTGTCTGCTCTTCTAAAATCATCCGATAAAAAAATGCTTACTTTGACTTTTTACGTGTGTGCCATATACTCACTCAGTATAAAAATAAGAAATTTTTCACAGTTAACATTTATCAAGTAGAAGATAAAATTACCTACTAGATCAAAATATCTAGTAGAAGACAAAATTCATTAAATTTTAATGCCTTGCTTTGTTAAAGAAAAAAAATTGCATGGCCCAGAAGGATAGTTCAATCAATACGTGCAACAAATTAGAAGAATCTAAGAAATTAAAAAAGTAAAAGCAAGGAAAAAAACACACAAAATAGAGTCAGAAACTGTTATAAAGTCCTATCTACTTACATTCAAGTCATAAACTCCATTCTGAGCTTTCTAACAATTACAAAGAAAACATTTAGTTGGTTAAATAATTCACCATGTCCAGAAAGTTTTTCTTGTTTAGTTCAGTAAGTAAAACATAACCCCTGATACCAACTAGAAGAAAAAAGTCCTATAGGTTCTCATAAAGAGGATCTACTTGCTGGTATCCAGGGCAGCCTCCTCACCTACAACTTTGGGGTACACAATGGTGAGTCTTGTACAGATGCCCCTCACACAATCTTCTATTTGGGCTGATGAACTTACTCTGGGTTGACCATATAAAATCATCTACACCAAGACAATTTTGAATAAAAACAGAGGCATTAACTAGGCATCAGATAGGGAAAACATGCAAACTGAAAATGTCCCAGGCAAATGGGAACTAATGGTCAACCCCGCTGAATCTACGAGGAAAAACACTTCTGTAGAGACTGAAGGAGGATGTGGTTGGTAATTGGATGAGGTCCACACAAACAGCTCTCTGCTGGAGTAAGATGTATATGTTCTCCGCTTCTGATTAGCAATGGGAATTTGTAAAAGAAAAAAAAAATAATAAAAACAGCTTATATTTACAGGACTTATTAAGTCCTGGTACTAAGAGTATTAGGAGTTGGTGAACTATGGCCTGAGGGCCAAATCCCACCACCACCTGTTTTTGTTCAGCCTGGGAGCAAAAAATTATTTTTATATATAGTTGAAAATAATCAAGACTAATACTGTTTTCATGACATGGGAAAATTATATGAAATGAAAATTTTGGTGCTCACAAGTAAAGCTTTATTGGGACACAACCACATGAATTTCTATGGCCGCTCATTTCCTACAAGGGGAGCAGTGAATAGGTGTCAGAGACCATATGACCTGCACAGAAGCCAGACTCAAAAGGTTCTGCACGACACGATCCCATGTATATGGCCTTCTAGGAAAGGTGCAAGGTATGGTCACAGAGAAAAGATGGGTGGTTTTCAAAAGTAATCAGTAAGGGAAATGTTGACTATAAAGGGGTAGCTGGGGATCTTGATTGTGTCAACTGATGTAACTGCCAACACCTTTAGATCTATACACCAAATAGTATGAATTTAACTGTATACAATGAAGAAAAGAAAGCTGGTCTATTTGGGTCCAAGCCCCATTTCCATAAAGAGTCACTAGACCAAAGTTTTCTCTCTTTCCCGTTCTGTTCTCTTCCAGCTGGACACCAACTATAAATCCACACTCTCAGTTCAGGCATCTTTAAATACAAGAGCTATATTTGATTCAATTAAAGACCACTAAACTCACCAGCTTCATGTGAAGCCCAGCCAAAATCTTTCTCAACTTGACGGAGTGCTCCACAACCACCCTGCTCGGACTGGACTCTTCAGGGCCCTTTGACTCTTCATCTCTCTGCCATGTCTTAGGGTGTTTGTGCAGTGACCTCCATGGACACTGCTCTCTTTTCGCCACGTTACCTCTTCCAGACATCAGCATCCCAGTTCCGGAGGGCTCTCACTACCATTTTCCACTCCTTCTTTCTAACACCCAGTGTTTCTCCAACTTCTGTTATTGCTTTCTCTGAATGCCTCCTGATCTTTTCCTCTAAATTTCCAGAGCTAAGATCCTTATCCGGGCTACCATCATCAACACATTCTATCAACACAGTCCCGCCCATTGTCCCCACGTGGATCCTGCTCTCTACTATGGCACTGCTTACACCACCCTGATGGCTTCCCACTCAACTGACTTAACAAAACTTGCAAGAACTCTGTCTGCCTCTTCCCTCAACCTCAACTCTCACCATCCATCTTTATAAATTCTAGGGTGAACCCTCAAACTCCTCTCAGGCCCTGGCATGTCCTATGCTTGCTGCTTTTCCCATCACTCATCTTTAACACATGCTATCTCCTCTGCTGAAACTCTCTCCATCCACCTTTTTACTTTCCTCTTCCACTCCCTCCCCATCCATTAGTTCTCAGTTAAAAGTCTTTAACTTTCAAAGACTTTAACCTTGAAGGTAGACTGCCTAAATGCTCCTCCAAAAGACTATACCCTTCTTTTATTATCTTCTTCTATTATCTCTTTAAGTTAGGTTTTCTAAATTCTAGCTTTCTGTTTTTCCTGGAATAATTCAAGGCAAATCTAACAAGCTCATTATTTTATTTTAAACACTGCACTATTTCCAACAGCTGTCTTCTTTTTCTTTCACTTAACCTAAGTTTTACCATTAGCACACATAGTGCTTACAGTATCTCCTCCCAGTCCATAGTGTATCTTTTCATTCTCTTTCCATGGTCTGTTTTTTGTTTGTTCTGTTTTGTTGTTGTTGTTGTTGTTGTTGGTTTTTTGTTTTTGATATTAAGGGTCCAATTTATAAATTTTTTCTTTTAATGGATCATGCTCTTGGTGTCAAGTGTAAGAACTCGTATGCTAGCTCTACATTGCAAAGATTTTTTCACCGTTTTTCTTGAGTTTTTATAGTTTCACACTTTATACTTAAGTTCATGATTCATTTTGAGTCAGTTTTTGTTTAAAATGTGAGGTTTAACTCCAGATTCATTGTTTTGTCTCTGCATATCCAATTGCTTTAACACCATTTGTTGAAAAAGCTATCTTCCCTTCACTGAACTGCCTCTGCATTTCTGTCAAAAATCAGCTCAGAGTTTATGTGTGAGCCTATTGCTGGATTCTTCATTCTATTCCTTGATCTATGTGTCTACCCATCCCCCAATACAACCCAGTTTTCATTATTATAGCTAAATACTAATCCTTAATATTGGGTACAATGATTCCTTATACTTTATTCTCCTACATCAAGATTCCTTTAACTATTCAGGATCTGTACCTTCCCACTAAATTTTAAAATAAGCTTTTCTCTATATAAAAATAAAACAAAACAAAATAAACCTTACTGGGATTTTGTTAGAAATGATGGATGTTAAACCTATAAATTCAACAGGGGAGAACTGACATCTTTATTATGTTGAGTTTTCCAATTTAGGAACATGGTGTGTCCCTCATATATTTAGGTATACTCAGATTTCTTTCAAGAGCATTATGCAACTTGAACATAAAGATACTGAATAAGTTCTGCAAAGTGCATACCTAAGCTTTTCATCTTCTGTGGGGTAACTGTGTCTGTGATTTTGGTTTCAATCAGTGCATTTGTTATCATATAAAAATGTGTCTGTTTTTGGTGTGTTGAACTTGTTTTCTCTGACCCTGCTGACCTTCCTTCAAAAAGAATTTCGTAGGTTTCTTGAGATTTTAGACATACGATCTGCAAATTGAATTTTTTTTTTTTTTACCTTTTCAATATGTATACCTTTTAGTTGTTTTCCTTACCTTACTGAAATGGCTAGAATTTCTAGTACTATGTTGAAGAAGGGAAGAAAGAATAGGCATCCTTGTCTTATTGGTGATCTAATGGGAAAACCATTTGGTCTTTCATCATTGCACCTGTTAGTTGTGGGCTGAAGATGCACTTCATCAAATGGAGGCCATTGCCTTGGATTCCTAATTTGGCGAGAGATTTTTACGACATATGGATGCTGTTAAATATTCTTTTCTATGTCTACTGACATACTGACATATTAGATGATTCTCCTTCTGTACCTGGTGAAATGATTCACTGATTTTTACCCCTTCCATCATATGTGGGTATGATGGCAAGTCAGTGACCCAGAAGAGGGCCCTCCGCTGACCATGCAGGTGCTCTGCTCTCAAGACTTCCATCCTTAAGAACTGTGAGACATATGTTTCTGTCGTTTTAAATTATCTAGTCTGTGGTATTTTCTATAGCAGACCAAATGGGATGAAGACAACAAGCCTTTTGTTTCACTGATTTTTTTCTCCCTCCTTCTCCTCTTCTTCCTCTTCCTTCCCTCTTTGTTCATGTCATTTATTTGTTGCAGAAAATCAGACATTTTTGCAACCGACTGGATCACAATATGGGTTAGGTTAATTGCATCGGTGTGCTTTGTTCTAACTTGAACTTCTCTCCCCAGAACTGCTAGTTTGAGCTACAGGCTTAATTAGAGTCAAGCTACTATCCATTTTATTTACTAATAAATAAATAATTTATTTAGTTATTTAGTTAGTTAGTTTTTAGAGTGGGGAGGGACAGAGGGAGAGGGAGAAAATTTCAAAAAGACTCCCTGTGAATGCAGAGCTCAGTGGGGGACCTCAATGCCAGGACCACGGATCAAGATCTGAGCCAAAACCAAGAGTCCGACCCCTAATCACCTGAGCCACCCAGGTGCTCTGCTTTATTTATTTAATTTTTAGGTAACTATCATTCATTGGTGGCACTGTGTATTTTCTATGGCTTCAAATCAAGAGGCACCTAACCCTAAATGTCCCCTTTTCGGTGATGTTAAATTGGTCAACAGGTTCAGATATTATCTATTTCCCAACGTGGATGCATTAATCTCCACTGATTTGGAATTTCAGTAAAATTGCAATCTCACTTTTTAAACTGTTTGCCTCTAATTTGCAATATATTGTTGGATATCACTGAGAAGGTTTGTAAAAAAAAAAAAAAAAGTCGAGGAGTAAGTACAGTTGGTGTTAGGAATATTACTAGGGAGGGCTATTAAAATGTGAAGCAATTTTATAAGCAAATTCATTAATGAATTGTTTCTTGTTCAAATCACTTTTGCTACTCGATTATACTTCATAACTATAAGGAATCAGATAATGGTTACAAGAAGGCATCCTATCACTCAATGACCTATCTCCAATGCCCTTCCATTATGATTTATTCTTCTAAGTTAGACCAACCTGCAGTGGGGGAGAGCAACACCACCAATGTGGCTTTCCCTTATAATAAGTGCAAACTTTGAAGTCTTTCCACTGAGTACCTATAACAACCGAAATACTGGCTGTTGAATAATTTAATAAATTTCTAAAAGAACAAAACCCTATTTTACCTATTCTTCTCCAATTATCAGAGCACACTTTAATCTTCCTTTTACATTCACTCAAAATCTAAGAATCAACTTAGAGTCATCTTGCTTCTTTGTTCCTTCACCCAAGTCCAGTCAAGTCTGTCTTGGATGTATTTATCACAAAAATCAACTTAACCTCTTTTCCTTCTGCCTCTCTCTGTTTTCTCGTAATTAGCCCTTTTTTCTAAACACCTTACCCCCAAACCATCATATTATCCTGCCAGATTAAATGTCTTGGAGCACAAATCTGGTCATCCTGCTAATTCTGATATTTAATGGCCCTTCATTTCCAAAATATTAAGTTTCAAATCCCATATAACGGCATACAAGACCTCTCTCACTTAATTTTACTTAACGTTCTCCTTCTTATATAATTTATTTTAAAAAATTCCCTTGTATTCATATGTCTATACTTTAAAAACCTACTGCCTAGAATATTATCCAAAATTTATAGCCATGTCAATATCCAAAGTATCCAATGACTTATGTGACATGGGTACCAACCAATTACATTGACTGTCAGCCAACTTCAAGGTCCAGAGATCTCTGATTCATCTTTGATGCTCTTCCTATCCCGAGTGATAAAGCCTATCTTTTATTTGTTTAATACAAACCTACAAGTTTCTGAAGTCCAAAAACAAATGGCATCTCCCAAGTGCAAACTTTCATACTCTTCCAGGCCTTGTCAATCTCTCCTCACTAAGTGCTTCAATAATTTCTTTCAACTGTTACCTTTAGAGCAGTCTGCCTTTCCTGTTAAGCTGTAGGTCAGTTAAGGGCATGGGAGCCTGTCTTTGTAGCCCCCATATTTAGCACTGTGACTGGTACACAGAACTTGCTCAATAAAAGGCTAGTTAAATGAATGATCAAATGAACTCAGTAATGATTTGTTTGGTGAAAGGCTCTAACAACTCTGACCCGTTAATGGTTTGATTGCTATAATGTGTAGACAGCTAATTTGCATTTTGTGTATGTTTCTCTTCTGCAATAAGACTGAAACCTCATGTGTCTGTGCCATGTCCCTTTTGTCTCTCACATCATATTTAATATCTCTGAATATGTGCAAATAGTGTTAGATAACATCAATACCAACAGACATGAATTTTGGTGAGTAAGTAAAAGTGTAGGATTCAAAGCTAACTATGTAGGATTCCTGGCAGCTGGGAGAGGAAGTGAGGCATACCTACCCCTAGTCTCCTGCTGTTAGAATCCATGGTTCTCTCTCTCTCATTATAAAGCCGACTCCTTTTGTGAATGCCACTATGAGCAACTAATTGGTTTTCTGGATTCCAGATTTCCTACACAAGATGTCAAATGAGTTTGCACCTCATGCAGACATATCTCACAGCAGGGACAAGACTATCTTAAAAATGTTACATGTTTCCAGTTTAACACTGTTTTGGCTGGTTTCCTGGTCAGTTACTTAAGGAAACCTGAAAAACATGTCCTACTTTGTTGTTGTTTTGTTCTCAGGTCAACATCTCCCGGAGAGCCAGCATGTCTTACTCACACCCTTCACTTTCTCTCTAATGAAATGATGCTGTGGTCTAAATAATCTTCTGTCTCATCTACCAGTATTTTAAAATCAATCCATATTACAAATCTGTTGAATGTGAGAGAAGCCCAGAGGGACAAGAAATTGTGGCACCTAGCCAAAGATACATGTACCTGGTTTTAGGGGTTTTATTATACTTGATCGAGTTAAAATTTGTAAGCAGGCATTCTATAAGAATCACTTCACAATGTCAGTTTCCTAGTAAACTGACCTGGAACTTCAATGCTTTGCATGGCTCTTTTTTTTTTTTTTCTTTCTTTCTTTTTTCTTTTCTTTTCTTTTTCTTTTTCTTTTTTCTTTTTCTTTTTTTTTTTTTTTTTTAAGTAGGCTCCACACCCAACATGGGGCTTGAACTCATGACCTCGAAATCAAGAGACATATGCTCTACCCACTGAGCCAGCCAGGTACCCCAATGCTTTGAATATTTCTTTTTATCCAGAGTCAAAATTTGTGTAGTAGTTAAAGCATAGATTTTGGACGAAAAATGTTAGGCTTCAGAATCTGTCTCTCCTCTTGACAGCTGTGTGAACCTCACACAGTTGTTATGAAGATTAAATGCTATGACTATGTAAATGATTTTATTAGCAATGTGCATCATCTATAATAAATGCTCAACAGATATTATTTACCATTACTCTATCTAAATACACATATGCCAAAAAAATTGGTGCTTTTATTAAGCAGCACTTAAAATTCTCAACCGAATAGGTTGTTGTTCCCCAAATGAACTTCGTTATGGGACCCAACCTACTACATTCTGATTTCTTATTTGCTGAGATACTTGATGGTATATATAGTTATAAGGGCAAGAGTATAGAAAAATACTGCTAAGGCATGATAAGAAGACAGAAGTTTACATGAAAGAGTGGTAGTAGAACATGCTGACAGCTTAAAATCCAGCTGCCAAAGCCACAGTACTTAAACCCCAGCAGGCCAATCAAAAATATTTACTGAACAGCTACTAGACCCAGAGGACAGTCTGTGTGAAGAACCTATTTAGGGGGGAAAAAATCCATTTTATATAGTAAGTTCATATTGCACAACTGTTGAATTTAAAAACAAAAATCCACAGGGACAAGAAATGGTACTTTCTATCCAAAAGTATATGTACCACATTTTACTATTTCTGTTACATGTGATCTTGTTGAAATTTGTAAACAGACATTCCCTAAGGACCCTGTGATAATCTCAGTTTCCTATTAAACCCAGCTGGGTCTTAAATGTTTCCCATAGCACTTAGGAAAGTAGTAGGTACATAGTAGGCCCTCAGTAATTATCAGCCAGCTTGCAAAATTATATATATATATATATATATATATATATATATATATATATATATATATATATATATATATAAAATGATCCCACATACAGTACTAAGTATTGTGTAGATACACAAGAGAAAACAAAAAATAAGTAAAGGTCCTTTAACATTGCTATTACATGCACAAGTCAGTTAAGGAATATAGGGATTTGTACATTGTTTAAGGAAAAAGAACACTAGATGATAAAGTTTATAACAGAAAAAAAGCAAACAGTGGGACGAGAGCCTCAATTAACCCACCATATCAGAAATAGATTTTCCACGCTATTCCTCCAAAAGGAAGAATCCAGAAAGCCCAGTAAAGTGGTGATTGTTTCCAAGGTAATTAAATACTATCTTATTCTTGACCAGGAGTCATCTTGGCATCCAAAAAAAAAAAATATATGTATTCCTCCATCTGAGAGAAAGTTATAGTGGAAACCTCACTTTTCTTTTGCATCATCCAACTCTCTTTTTGGTGAAGAACCTTTGGTGAAGAACCTTTCTCTGATTTCTTTTCAGGGCACTTTCCCTACCATCCATGTCAGTGTCTAAGGATGAAATGAGGCTCAGTCAGTTGGTGGATCCTAGCCACATGGTCAGAGAACAGATCCAGGAGGAACAGGTCTCCTGTTCCAGGTGGATAAGGCCTACTCCTGGGATTCAGGGATTCAGGTGTGGACGCTGAAAGAGAAGCAAGTCTTTGTCCTGGGATACTGGGCAGTGATCGTGATGGAAAGCAGGTGGACATAAGCCACTCTAGAGTGGGGCCAGCAGAAGGGAGGCCAACAGAGAGGAAAGTAGCAAGTAGAGGGACTGAGGCCTCAGGGCATTATCTGAACTTCTAAATCCAACCTTGGTTAACAGCTAATTTACCCAGGACTTTTCAGCTGCAGGAGCCAAAAAGTCCCTTTGGAGTTCTAGCCAATTCTGATTTGAGTTTCTATCACTGTCTCTGAAAGCATCCAAAAGAAAACAAGTAAAGACTGAAAAGACACCGAAAAGTAGTGTCAGAAGAGAAAGATGGAGAGAACCAGGGAGCTTGGTGGGCGTGCAAGTGACTTTGGCAGGAACAGAGGATAGTCAGGAGGCAGTAAGGGACAAAGGAAGAAGGTAAATGTGGTAAGTGGCATAATATTAGTTATTCTGGACACTGAATTCCTTACAAAGGAACCAACCCAGGGCCTCATCAGGAAAAAAATGTTTTGAATTGGAGACACCATTGAGACATGGTATTTGAAAAGGCATAATTAAAATATTAATAACAACATTTGTAGTCAAAAAAAGAAAGAAAAAGAGAATCATGAAATTGAGATCAATTCCTAAAATATTATGTGAAACTATTATTGTACGTTAGGAAACATACAATTCTGACAGTGGGAAAAAACTAGGACATACATAATTATATGTCATAGTATTAATACCTGTTCTAAATGGGAGCTTGAAAGTGAGATGAGTTGTCATGGAAGAAAATGTATCTAACGACTATGTGTTGAGTGAGACCTTTCATCATCAAGCTGTCTACTAGAAAAACTAAAATATAGATCTTTAGGAAAAATTTTCAGCATATGCATTAAAATAAATTTAATATTTTAAGAAGGCAGTTATAAAAATGCAAACTTGAAAATCAAGAAGTCACAATAAACATATTAGGAATGTAAAATAAAAAAATAGATTTATTCACCTTATATCATTATATATTAATGTTTTTGAGTGGAAAGGAATAAAACATTAGTGGGAAAGTGATAGACAGCATTGTTAATCATAGCTGGCACGTATAAAGAAGAAGAATTGATTAGTGTTCACTGTAGGAAATTTTCATCAATAACTTTACCAAATCAAATAACTGCAGTGATGAAATATTCTATTTTATAAAAGAGACTGTTGTTTGAAATGTTGAAATTGAAGTTTTGAAGTATCATTTATAGCCAACGGAATTTTTTTGAAAAGACAGACTGTACTCTTGAGTAGCATAAGCTTTACTTTAAGACAGAAGATTTAGGGCAGACAATTCACAAAATAAAAAAGGGTCATTAGTATATCTTTGGCAAGTCAAATCATTCTAAAACTAATAAACAAGAGAAGCCTTATCAAGTATGGAATTATGAGAAGATACATAGTGAAATATATATATTATAAGAGGTATTTTGATTTTTAAAGCTATAACTTTAGAATGAAGAAAAATAAGAAAAAGAGGGAAGAGGGAAAGGAGGAAAAAAAGCACCACAAGAGCTCATTTGTTTGAAAATTACAGTATTCCAGGTATGATCTTAAAGACACTTTCCAACATTTGCAAAATAGAATCATAGCAGTATAATGGAAGAACATTAAACCAGGACTCAATTAAATAGATGCTCCTGTAGAAGAAAAAAATTACAAAATATTTTTAGCATGGTACAGCAGGATAGCACAACAGCCTCAAAATTATGGTACACAATGCACTACAAAACACCACACACCTATAATAGTGCTTTATGTGAAATTAAAGGGTTGAATTCAATCTAGCCTTTTCATAAGCCATTTGGTTTAGCTTTAAATATACCACCCAAGCAGCTGCTACCTTTACCAGGCAACACACTCTCTCTCACCGACAAGCCATAACAGTTCTGCTATAGACAAGAGATTGCTTTTAGAGTTAAGACAAAGCAATTAAAAACAAAACAAAACACACCCCAAAACCAACACAACAGCAGTGAAAGAATATTCCAACAGTGACCGAAGAGGCAAAGTAAAACAAAGCAACAGGAAGATGATTTCTAAGCAAGAACTTTTCTGAGGTTCAAGGAAATAAAACTGATCTACCCAGAGAAGCATTCAATCTACTTCTTCTGTAATGGCATTATATTGGAACAGAAGAAAACCTATATGGAAGAATGCCAGTTAATCAAAGAGCCAAATGGCCTGGTGATTTTGCCAGCCTTGAGAAATTTCCAAGTCTCTGGGATACTGGACTCTGATAAGACAGGATTTCACAGGACTTATTTTTTATACAATTGCACTCAATTTGAAAGGAATCAGAATCAGAGTCATATAAAGTGAGGCAGCATTTTTTCTCTGATCCGCACAATGATACATAAAACATGCTTTGTATTCCCAAATATGTATAAGGAGTTAAAATAAAATATTATTGCTATCTCAAGGAAAACCTTGAGTCTAGAATTTTTTCATGATTGGTAACTGACAAAAAAGGGAAGAGAGCTGAAAGCCTGCTAAGGCTTAACATCAAAGAAGATTTATTATTATTTTTTTTAATGAAATGGAGTAAAATCTAAAATGTCCATGTAATTCAGGGATCAGAAATTTTTCACATTCTCAGACTTGAGATATACTGTCATCATTAACAAAGACTCTAAAGTAACGAATTTCACAGAATGGCCAGTGACTGGCCTTGATGGAGATGACTGTATTCTAATACCACTACCCCTGTAGGAAATGCCCTATTTGACTTCTTAGAATTAACTGATCACATTTTTAATGATGGAATTAGCTAGAAACAATTGAATAAGATAAAACCACAGCTGGGGGAAAAGCAAAAAACTATATACTAAACAATTAACTTAATTTCCATGAATGCTAACATATTTCAACATGCAACAGGGAAGTTCCAAGATTCTCCACAGTAACAACCCTGTGGTTATAGCAAACAAGGGCCACGTCCAATAATCAACATCCACAGGCACAAAACAGAGAAATCACTTTCAGATAACAAATTCTGGAGTTTAAGCATTACTTTTCAAACTGCGAAATTACATCATCCTTCAGAAACAGAGTTTATAGGCTTGTTATTTAGTTGTTAGTGTCAACAAGCACTCCCTGGAAGGGAAAAAGGCATAAGGATTCTAAAGGCTGTTATTATACCCTGACATTTGGGTATTCTCGATAAAAAAGAAGGAAAAAAAAGTCCATGTAAAACTCTCAGATGTATCAAAATCAAGAAGTTAGTATTTTTGCCTTGAAAATAACACTAGCTTAATTCTGTTCAGCTTAACTTCTAACCTTAGAATCATACAAGGTAGAACAAGAGACTATTTTAGGAGCCCAATTCTTCCTTACAAATAATTAAAAAAAAAAAGGCGGGGCACCTGGGTGGCTCAGTGGGTTAAAGCCTCTGCCTCCCGCTCAGGTCATGATCCTAAGGTTCTGGGATCGAGCCCCGCATTGGGCTCTCTGCTCGGCGGGGAGCCTGCTTCCCTTCCTCTCTCTCTGCCTACTTGTGATCTCTGTCTGTCAAATAAATAAATAAAATCTTAAAAAAAAAAAAAAAAAGGCAAAACAAACTCAGGCCCAGAGAAGCTAAGTGATTCCCATTCAATAACTGAGCCAAGACTAGAACAAGGTCTTCAACTTCTAACCTTGAATTCCATGCTAGCACATTGGTGTGATTAGCATAGTATTTATAGTATATCACTTTAACTTTATTGAATCACTCCCAGATTGAAGGTACCCCCTTTTCAGCCAAGTAATCACAGAAGATTTCTACAAATGACCCTGGAGTTTTAAAAAGGTGACTCAAAAACTCATCTGACACAAAGACAGTAGGAAACATTTACATATATCTGAGAAAGGACTAGTATATAGAATGTATAAAGAAATCTTACAACTCAATAATAAAAAGCAACTCAATTAAAAGACGGGCAAAATCTATGAATAAACACTATCCAAAGCAGATACACAAATGGCCAATAAATCCATGAAAACATGCTCCACAACATCAGCCACAAAAGAGAAGCAAATCAAAACCACAGGAAGATCACACTTCATACCCATGGGGATGGTTACAATAAAAACATATAAAAACAAATGTTACCTGAGATGGGAGAAATCAGAACCCTCATACATTGCTGGTGCAATGACTCTGTAAAATGGTATGACACTTCCTCAAAAAAATTCAACACAAAATTATCATATACATCAGCAATTCCAGTCTTCAGTATAAACTCGAGAAATAAAAACCTATATCTAAAAAACAAAAACCTATGTCTATATACATGCTTACCCTTACATATTTATTAGCAGCATTATTCCTAACAGTTGAAAAGAGAAAACAACAATAATAACCATCACTTAATGAACAGATAACACAGCACGTGCAATGGAAGATCATTCAGTAATAAAAAGGGACGGAGGACTAATATATGTACAATATAGGCGAATCTCCAAAACATCATGCTAAGTGGAAGAAACTAATAAAAAAAAAATCACATGTTGTATACCATTTACATGAAATGTCAAAAACAGGACAATCCATAAAGACAGAAAGTAGATGAGGGAGCTGAGGTGGGGAGGCCCTTGGGGGGAAATGGAAACTGACTGTGAATGGGCACAGAGCTTTTTGGGGGAATGATGAAAATATTCTAAAATCGACTGTGGCGACGGTGAACTTGGAACGTTGTACACAAAATACAAGTGACGTTGTGTCTTCACAGCTCTGTGAATCCCCTAGAAACCACTGAATCACACACTTTAAAAGGGGGAATTATAGGATATATGAATTGTCTCTCAACAAAGCTGCTTTTTAAAAATATCTGAACCTGTCCCCTGTTCCAACTCACCAAGTCCGCAGCTATTGACAGGACCAAGTCAGCACACACAGTGCCTGGGTAAGAATTATAAAAAGCTGCCTTCTCCAGGCCAGGCAGAAAGCCACCCCTTCTTCCGTGCTGACCCGGCCAGACCTGGAGCAGGCTGCACTGCTGGAAAAGGAAGCCTTGGGGGAATTTCATCCAGGAACCCTTGGGCAGGGCATGGCCTGCATAAATATGTGTAACACAGTGGTGACATATTGTTCATAGATCACTCCATTATTACCGAAACAGATGGAAAAGATTATCTTTCAGGTGTCATAGACGTGCTATCAAATTTTCTGCTTAAAATTACAAACACATGACTTTCCCACCACCTCCTCCTGCCATCCAACCCATGAAATATCCTACTCCTCTAATGTTGCTTATCCTGGGGAAGTGCACCACCATCGAATCAAGCCTATGAGAAAAATATTCCATTGCCCTCACACCCAATCCCTTATTAAATGATACCATTTTTGCCACAGGCTCCCCCTCAACAATCATCAGCTGTGTAAACACCAGTAATAATTTCCTATTGGTCTCCTTGTTGGCATTTTTAATGCCCTTCAATCTAATTGCTACAGAGAAATCAGCCATTTGATCTTTATAAATCAAAACATGTCACCTTGCTTATTGGCTGCTTGGAATAAGATAGCTTATGTAAACGTGAATGATTTATCCCTGTGAATACTTCTGTCAACTCACCTCATGCCATTCTTCCTTCACCGGCTACAGTGTGCTGACCTTCATTCCTATCTAGGTCATAACGAGCTCTTTTTCACTTCGTTTCCTTTAAGGCTTAAAAGAGTAAAGACGGAACTGTGGAATTTGAAGCACCAAAGATCATGGTGAAAAGAAAAGGCAACTGGTTTTCTTTACAATACTGTCAGAGTTAGTATATAATTTTGTACTAACTTGATGAAATTCTCTTCTCCACTAGACCCTCAGTTCCATGAAAATAAGATCCTTCCAGAATGCCCAGCCTCCCGTACAATGTCTAACAATTGCAAATACTCAATGAATGCTCATTGAATTAAAGAATGCACTTTGGTCATGGAGTTCCAGCAACCTCTTTTGATGGCCCACCCTTAGCATTATAAAATCTACAATGAGAATGCTTCCTTTACATTTAGAAGCTTTCTATCATGATTGGGCCAGTTGATTAAATCATGGACCTATTCCAGCCTCATGTTTTCAAGATCTCAATGATAAAGATTCCAACTCTGGCTCAGACTCAATAGTTCAGATCAAGATATAATATCCAATATTTCAACATAAAAGTATGTCCTAGAAAGATTCATATCAATATGCTTTTAGAAGAAAATTAATTGGACAATAGTCTGATTAATTCAGACATGTTGGTCACACGAGCTTCAACCATGGCATCCCTGTCATTCATAGATAAGCATCTCAAGGACATGTGAATTAGTGGGTAGACAGCAAACTTGGTAGAAAGTTAGATGAAGATACCTGTCTATGGAATCTTCTCAACCAAGATATAGGACCCCCAAAACATAGGACCTGAAAAAATACTGTTATATAATAAATACCCTTACATATGCACAGTTATTTTATAATCTAAAACTTCTTTATGATTCAAAAGGCAAAGAAGAAATATATTCCAATTATATGGAAAAGCATAAAAGACTGAGAAGTTACCGAAAAATTATTGACTTCTATAGAATCTTGTTTTTAAAACTTTAACTTTCCTATGTGACTGAGTTGAAGAATATTGTGCTTGACTAATAAGTTTTGCTTTGCTTTTTAAATTCATAAAGCGTGAATGGTATACTGATAAAGTTACACCCTTTTGTTTTAAATTTAACTTGTTTTTAGACCATCAGAGCAAAGCAGCTTTGAACTTCATCAAAGTCATTATGTTCAAAGATGAAATTTATGTTTCTAGCTGCACTATTTAGTTATGAGAAATAGCACTGCCTGTAACTCACAGCAAACTAAGCTCCTACTAATTATAGCACAACAGTTTAAGCTAATTAGTCTTTAGTGATTTTTCTTTGCAGATACAGCCAGCAACTCTGAGTTTCATCCTTAAAATTTTCTACATTTGTTTAATCTTTCTTTAAATTTATTTTCCCAAGCCTCAGTGTGCTTTTAAATATTATAATCTTAAGAAAAGTGAAAAATGTGCTACCTCTTCTGCTGATAGAGGAAGGAGTAATCCTTTGTAGGGCCAATATGGCCAATTTCCCATTTTATAGAAAAATTGGATGACAGCAGTTTAAGAAGAAAAAGTAAAGGAAAAAAGGAATGCTGGGCTCAGGAGACATTCTCTCTTGTTTCTTTTTAAGAGACTGAGGTAGGAACATTTACAATCCAGTGCAATCCTTTGAATTTGCCCTGAGCATCTAGGTTAGACATCACTAACTGGTGACACCAGAGCTATATCTGGCCTTTAGAGTTGTTTTGCTTGATGCAGACAGAATCGGTCCATGCAGTGTTTTCATTAAAAAATTGAGTTTAGTCTCTCACATTTAAAAAGTCAGGATATTTCATGTAAAGAATAATAGATTCTAGTTTATCTTGAAAAGTGATTAGCTTTGTTAACAGTGTTCTCGCATTTTCTCATCTGTTTTTTCACTCATTAAACAAATTCTGGGTGAGTATCTAGTAAATTCCGGGCACTCTGTCAGGCTCTAGATAGAACAGAGAAAAACATAGTCTTTCAATATAGTATGGGAGATAAAAATAAAAAGATGTTTAATGTCATATAAGGATCAAGGAGATGGTGAACATACAGAGGACTGAAAAGATCTGCTTCTCCCTTGACTTTCTAGGAATTCACATTAAAATAGTGACCTGGATGAAGCGAGCAAGTGAGCAAGCTGTACAGATCTGACAGAAGCCCTGAGGTGAATAGTAGGGAAGGACAAGGTTAGTGGGGCTGGATTCAAGAACACAATAAGAAGTGGTAGGGAATTACATATGGGAAGCAGGATCGGGCTTTGGGAGCCAAGGTAATTGGTGAGATTTATTCTAATGGAACCCTTCTGGAGGTTTCAGCAGAAGAGAGTGATTTGACAAGTGTGGAATCACTGTTTCTTGAGTGGAAAAAAGAACATTGTGGGCAGTGGGAGGGGGTTGAGGTAGGGGTGGGTGGGTGGCAGGAGGAAGAGATAGGAAGTAGAAGGCTACGTGATAAGGCTAATGCAGTATGCAAGGTGGGAGGCAGACAAGACTCACATTGGAATGTAGCTGTGCAGGGAAGGAGGAGTGGTCAACTTCTGGGTATACTTTGAAGGAAAACTATTAGAATGGATTGACCAACAGATGTGGAATGTGAGAAGTATAAAAAGAGCTCAAGGATGACTCAGCTTTTGGGCCTGAACAATGCAACAAACATGTCTTTTGCGGGACAGGGGCATCAAATGAATTACTATTTTTTTAAAATTCAAGCATAATTAACATACAGTCATATTAGTTTCAGGTAAACAATATAGCGATTCAACAATTCTAAACATTATTCAATGCTTACCACAATGGCGGGGAAGGAAAACCCTAAACTCACCTTGTCTCACCAATACACTTAGCTAACAGCCACATCAGTGCAATGAGAAAATAAATGTGTTTTTTATCAAAATGGTGAACACTGGGGGAGGAGGAAGGTTACCAGGAAAATCAAGATTATGGTTTGGAAATGTAACTGTGAGATGTCTACTGATATCCAGAGTAGTGATATCCAGTACTGATATCCAGAGAACTGGCAGGTGGTTATTTGAGCCACAAGTTTGGAGGAGAGGTCAAAGCTGGAAGTATGACTTCAGGAGTAAATAAACGACAAAAGCTGGGGAACTGAGCAGGTAGTACCCCCTTTTGAAAAAGCATGCCATCATCTCTGGTCCATTCTAGACCTTACCAACCCTTGTTGCTTACACCAAGCTTGTTCACTCATTTACGTTACCTTCCTAAGTAACCAAACTAAATAGAAATATTAAAAAGCATAAGAAATGGAAGAGACATCTAGTTCTACCAATTACCTAGCAGTGTTGGTGAAAATACAGCCCAAATTAAATCAAATGCAGAGCAGGGCAAAAAAGGAAGCTGAAAGCAGAGTAATTCATTCTGGAACTTATGCTGGGGTTGCCAGGACACTGGAATGAAGACGTGGGCAATGATAGCATTAGGCTTGGCAATCTGGGAGCTAAGGTTGAACTGCCCAGGTGGAAAGAGGAAATAAGGTTTGGGGCCTAGGAAGTGGCCATTTGGAAATAAGCCCTTTTGCTTACAGCTGCACATCTGCTGGGCTGCACTCACGGATAAACCCTTGGTGGGTACAGGGAAAGGACTAGATAGTTCTCTTGTCCTTCTCTCTCTCTGTGGGTAAGGCCATGGCAGGAGTGAGGGGTTTGAAGGGCACAGACACTTCAACAAAGAATTCAGAACATGGGACCTACACCTCACACAATGTGGGATTTCTAATACGAGGTTAACATATATTCGGCCCTCATCATCTGTCAATTTCATATTTGTAAATTGATCGACTCCTTAAGATTTATTTGTAAACCCCAATTCAGTGTTTGTGGCGCTTTTGCCACCATTCGAAGACATGCTTGAAGTGGTGAAAAATTTGAGTCACACGGTGCGCACATTCCCAGCTGAGGTTGAATAAGCAATGTTCTGCCTCCTTGTTTCAGCTTTCCTACTGAAAACAAGCATCCTTTTTTTTTGTATATTTAGTGCCACGGTTTTTGCATTCGTGTGCTTTTTGTTGACCTCCCTGCTTCAAATGGACCCCAAGCATAGTGCTGAAATCTATCTCATGTTCTCATGCATAAGGAAACTGTGGTTGCCTTATGGAAAAAACTGGTTAGAAAAGCTTTATTCAAGCATGAGTAATAGAGTTCTTGACCATGAGCTTAATGTTAATAAATCAACAATGTACATTACATAAGATTCCTTTAAACAGAAACATACATAAAACAAGGTTATGTATTGACTGGTTGATGATAATGTTATGACCAGGAACCTAACCCTGTATTTCCCTGAGGAGCTGTGGTTCAATATACGTTAATTCAGTGTTAACAGTGACTTTATAGAACAGAACTACCATAAATACTGAAAATTGACTGTTTGTGTTGGGCTACACAGAACCAATATATTAAAATAAAATTGTTCCCAGGTTGGTTATATCCCTGAGGTTCCTGACAAAAGCAATAAAAGCTCCTTAAACCAAGGCTAAGGAGAGTTTCAGGCTGGCCTGGGTAAGTAGAAATTCTGCTAAGGACCATATTCACATCGTGAAACATCTAGGTGACTCAGTGGGTCAAGGAGGTGCCTCCAGCTCAGGTCATGATCTCAAGGTCCTGGGCTGGAGTCCTGTGTGGGACTCCCTGCTCGGAGGGAAGCTTGCTTCTCTCTCTCCTGCTGCAATTCCCCCACCCACCTGGTGGTGCTCTCTTTCTCTCTCAAATAAATAAATAAATAAAATCTTTTTTTTTTTTTAAAGACCATATTCACATCAAAAAAATAGATGAGAGAATATTTCTTATATTCTCAACAGACCAACAAATCACAGGTTAACACTGGCAATATCCTGAGCTAATAAACATTATAAAAGAATACCTAAATACTTAAGACTTTAAAGAAGTATGATAACAAAGAAAAAATGGGGTGGCTTATCAAACCATCAGGAAAAACAAGATGCTCTGAATAAAGAACAGGAACACAGAAAAAAGAACCAGATAGAATGTCCATACAGGGAAAATACAATCACTAGAATTAAAAACCCAAAGGATAATTTAATAGAACATTAGGCAGAGATTAATTAGGGGATGTGTAGGCTAGAACTAAGTAACTCTGAGCACCACAAAGAGGTGAGGAGAGATAAAACATGACAGGCAAGTCAACAGGTATGCAGGAGAGAATGAGAAATTTCAAAATATATTTGAAAGGAAACCAGGAGTAGAGTTGCCATGGGGATAAACAAATCTGGAAGATACCTGCTGAAAAACGTGCAGTTGCCATTAAGACATGCCTCCCAAGATTCAGGAATCATACCCTAGAACTGTATAAAAATGACAACAGCTGATCCCCGTATAGTACGCATTTCCTGCTGGGCACTGCTCCAGATGCTTGACATACTGGAGCTCATATAAACCTCACACCTGATGAAGTAAGTTACACTACTCATCTCTGCTCTACAGTTGAAGAACCAGAAACACAAATGAGTTCAGGATTTGTCCAATGTCACATAGCTGGTAAGTGGTGGAGGTGGGATTCGAACCCCCAGAGTTTGGCTCCAGTCTCTGTAGCAGTACATTTTGCAGTGAAATTATTTTTTAAAGAGCAAAGGGCAAATAGACACACTTTCAGGCCAATGGGAAAAGAGAAGACAAAAGAGTTCTGACCACCAAGAGAAACATACTAAATAGATTTCTAAAAGATACAGATCTCAAAGAAGAAAAATGAGCCAAGATACAAGAAAGAGGGTGCATAGGGACAACCTGGGTGTCTCAGTTGGTTAAGCGACTGCTTTTAGCTCAGGTCATGATCCTGGAGTCCCAGGATCAAGGCCCACATCGGGCTCCCTGCTCAGCGAGGAGTCTGCTTCTCCCTTTGATCCTCTCCCCTCTTGTGCTTGCATGCTCTCTAAGTAAATAAATAAAATCTTTATTTAAAAAGAAAGAAAGAAAGAAAGAACACAAAGGATGTAGTGAACATGTGCGTACATCTGCAAAAACACTTGATTGTGTGAAATAACAATAAGGCTTCTAAAGAAAACACATACATATCTCTTTTTCCTCTTCCTCTAAGATACTCCCCAAACCAGGACTTAGACGGTATAGAGGTATTTCCAGGAAGGCCCAAACTCACAAAGACAGGAAAACAGAATAGCTACATGCAACATAACCACAGAAGCCAGAAAACAGAAGTGATGTTTAACCAGTTTCGCATAATGGATAAAGAGGACGTTTGGGCGCATGGTGGAGAAGAGTCTAGAAACGAGTCAATTTGTGGGCAGAATCCTCCGAATGCTTCGGAATGGAGGTAGCGGGCTCATCTGGAAACAGAAATGAAGTGGAGGAGGAGGTGGTAAAATAAGAATTTTAAGCAGGAGATACCCAGATCACCTGTCTGCCTCCCTACAATCAACGGAATGCCATTCCACACCAGGGAAGGAGAGGCTTATTGTCTAAAGGGGTAAAACAGGATATCTTGACTAGACTACTCGGGAGAATCTTGACATACATTGTGAGGAAACAGCTGGATTAAATAAATATATGCACCCTGGACACTGCAGTCCCTTAGGCCTCTTCTCCCACCAGGCTCCCAGAATACCATCCAGGGGGAAGGCTGGATCCTTCTTCCCTCTGGGGCACCTGACTTACCCAAAGGGGAAGAACTAGAAACCCTGATAGTAAGGGATTCCTAAGGCAATGAGCCATTGTATCGTTAACCTCAGAATAATAAGGTCCACCATGAAAATGGAGATTTCAAATAGGGTTGAGTTCCTTATACTTTAAGTCTGTGCAAACAACCAAAAATTACCAGATGTATGCAAAAAAAAAAAAAAAAATTCCTATTTGAAAGACAGAAACCAACCAGCATAAAATAGAAACGAAGCTATTTGGGAAAAATACTTTATACAGGGGAAGAAAATATAAAGGAAGAAAACCATCGCTCCAAACTTTGTATGTATATGAAAAAGTATAATAGCCATTAAACTAGAAAAAGATACAAAGAGGAAATTTAGAGTACAAAAAGTCTCTTAATTTGCAAACTTTAGACAGTGTATTAAAAACTCAGTAGAAGTATTCAAGGAAAAGACCTCCAGAAAGATTTCAAGAAGATAAAAACTAAGAGAATATTTGATGCATCTCAATATCTGAGCGGACGCTGAGCAAACTAGCCAGAATTTTGGATGACCTAGTATAAAACCACAGAAAATGAAGAAATTTTAAAAATTACTAATTTGTGGGACAAGAAAAATTATGCACAAAAGAAAAGATAATTAGTATTACACTTTGCTACAAAACTCAGCTCTGAATTATCACTTATAAGCTCGTCACCACAGAAATGCTGAATACTGACCTATTTTAAATTTTGATCCCATAAAATCCTCTGAAAACGTACCCTAAGTTAATGCATATTCAAATATTAATCAATTGGTGATTAGCTTCTTCCCAGCACCCCAGTTTCAAACAAAGGCAGTGAAATGTTTATTTGTCGTGGAGATCTGGATGAGGGGTAGCTCTAAAACTGACTGGCCTGTGCCCATCTAAACTCAATCTAGTCAGAGTACAGTAAGTAGAATAAAGTGTGGATTTTCCTATTTTTAATTCTGTGCTTTTGTAAGACTTTTTAAATGTTGTGTTTCATAAACCTCATAAAAAGACCACCTCACATCACGGTGGTGGCAAGGTGGTGGCGTGAGATTCTTGTTAGAGTATCAGTTATCAGATTTGATGGTCAAGTGATGCTTAAATTGAAAAAAAAAATCAAGAAGTAGCAATATAAGCAAGTGACTTATTTAAAAAATGAGATAAATATCACAAGAGCCAAAGAGTTGAAAGTCGTCTTCCTTAGGAAAGGAGAAATAAACAGGATATGGACAGAAACCCGAAGTTTTCCTTAAACAAACAAGCAAAAACAAATATAAAAAAGCAAACAAAAAATGTGTAGAAGTTTGTACATGCTACATTATTTATTTCTGATATAAAAGTAAAACTAGAAAATAAAAGGAATAGGATCAGTCATGTCTAATTCAGGAAATTAAAAATTTCAACAAAAATATTTGATAACAAAAGAACAGTATTCTGGAGAAAAGCTATAATAGTTTTAAATACTGCAAAGTCCTCTATTGTTGGAAATATTGCTTAACTATAGACTTTGTTAAGCATGCATACTGAAATCTCTAGGGCAATTACTAGAAGAAAATAAATAAGGGGTATAACTTTCAATGTTACTGAGGGGGGAAGAAATTTGTAATCAGTCCAAACAAAGAGAAGAAAACAAAACAAAACAAAAATCAGAATATATTAATGGAGCAATATCAATACATTAACACCTAAATTCTTTTTTTTTTTAAAGATTTTATTTATTTAACAGAGAGAGATGACAAGTAGGCACAGAGAGAGAGAGAGAGAGAGAGGAGAGAGAGAGAGAGTGGGGAGGGGGGGAAGCAGGCTCCCTGCCGAGCAGAGAGCCCGATGCGGGACTTGATTCCAGAACTCTGAGATCATGACCTGAGCCGAAGGCAGAGGCTTAACCCACTGAGCCACCCAGGCACCCAACACCTAAATTCTAAGGCAAACAATTTATTAGGGATAGTTGGTTACCTCATGTTGACCAACAATATTCCTATTATAAATTTTTATACATCAATAACTCACTAAATACATAAGGCAAAAATACAAAAATACTGGGGCGCCCGGGTGGCTCAGTGGGTTAAAGCCTCTGCCTTCAGCTCAGGTCATGATCCCAGGGTCCTGGGATCAAGCCAGGCATTATCTGAGCTCTGCTCAGCAGGGAGCCTGCTTCCCTTCCCCTCTTTCTGCCTGCTTCTCTGCCTACTTGTGATCTCTGTCTGTCAAATAAATAAATAAAATCTTTAAAAAAATACAAAAATACTAGGATAAACAGAAATTATAATTGTATGAAACTGACTGACTAGATAAAGCATCAGTAATGAGATACACAGTTTCAGCAACACAACTAACAAGTTTAACCCAATTAACAGAGAGAACACTGCTCTGATAGATGGGGCACTAAGTTTAGAAGTCAGTGACAAGGAATGTCTGGGTGGCTCAGTTGGTTAAGCCTCTGCCTTAGACTCAGGTCATGATCCCAGGGTCCTGGAATCCAATCCCATGTTGGGCTGCCAGCTCACTGGGGAGCCTGTTTCTCCCTCTGCACATCCCTCCTTCCACCCCCACTTATGCCTCTCTGGTGCGCATGTGCTCTGTCTCTCAAATAAATAAGATCTTTAAAAAAAATGGAAATCAGTAACAAAATATGACTGGGAAAACTCTATTATGTTTGGAAATTCAAAAATACATCTGATAACTCATGGATCCAAGAGGAAAATCAAAACGAAATTATTTTATTTGTAGAACCTAACCACAATAAATGTGCTAAATAGCAAAGCCCTGGTTGACAGCTAAAACAATGATTTCAGGACAATTTAAAGCCACACATATTTGTAGTAGAACATTAGAATCGTAGGAAAGTAACCATATAATGATTACTTGCATACTTACATATAGTGATTAAAAAAAATATATAAGAAGTGGGAACAAGCAAATGAAATGCAAAGATTGAAAAGTGAAAAATAATGCCAAATTGACAAGTTTGATTAAAAAGCGTACCGAAATAATACTTCAAAAGAATGAAACAGGGAAGTACATATAGATAAAGCAGAGATAAGAATGATAATAAAAGGAAATGTTTTGATACCACTTCTTGCCAATACATTTAGAAAACATAAAAAAGGATGAAATTCCTAGAAAAACCACAACTTTGTATAAAGAAAAAGATGATACGACTACTCCTATAACTATTCAAAAGACTCACTCAATAGTTAAAATATTTCTTCAGTGAAAACTCGAAGCCCAGATGGTTTTATTTGTAAGTTCTACTTCTTCGTCAAGCAACAGAGAATTCCAATATTTCTCAAATTTTTCTCCAGGTCATTTTTAGAGGTGAAATAATTTTGATACTAAAGCCAAAAAAAGGACAGTATAAGAGAATATAGAAAGAAAATCTCATATATGAATATATATGCAAAAATGCAAAAAAAAATATTGTCAAACACATACCACCCATTTATTTTTAAAAACTTACAAAAAAGCCAAGAGGAAACTAACCCAAGAATAAAAGATTGGTTAATATTAAAAACTGTTTACTACATTAACAGTTTAAAGAAGAAAAAACAGCATGAATTTTCCAGTAGAAGTAGGAAAAGCACTTAAAAAAATAAAACATTCATGATAAAACCTAACCTGGAGAAGATCTGCCTTAACTTGATAAACAGCACTTACAAAATCTAAAGGACACATCATATGAAATGGTGAAATGTTACCCTTAATTCATTTTCTTTAAAATCAGAAACAAAATAGGAATATCTACCATCAATGTATTTAACACTATCTTAGGCTACAGAAAATGCAGTCATTTAAAAAGACCAAAAAGATGCAAGGGCTGATAAGGAAACAAAGACTCTCATTATTTGCAGCTAATTCTCCAAAAACATCCAAAGAAATCAAAGACAAGGATCATACATTGCATTCTGGGTGGTTAAGAATGGACTCTTCAATCAATTGGGCTGCTAAGTTGACTTCTCATATTAGAAAAAAATAAATGAGTACTTCTGTCTCACAGGATATACAAAATCAATTCCAGATAATTAAAGACTTAAATATAAAGAGCAAAACATTAAACTTTTATAAATACATTTAAGGAAAATGTCTTTAGCACTTTGTGATAAAAGAGAAAAATTTTCAAACAGCTCATAAGAGAACATAAGCTATAAAGAAAAAGATTGATACTTTAATTCAAAATTAAGAACATTTGTTCATCATTTGACAGCATCAACAGAAAAAAAGAAAAACAAATCTAGCCACTAAAAAGATGATTAATTGAAAGTGTACAAAGAATTCCTGCCAAAAAGAAAGAAAGAAAGAAAATCTAGATCACAGAAACATAAATGGTCACAAACACAGAAAAGGAACTTAACATCATTGTAATCATAGAAATGCAAATTAAACCACAGTGAAATATAATTTTATATTCATTAGACTTGCACAAATTAAAAAAATGAACAATAACCGGCATTAGCAAGGATGTAGACCAACAGACACAACCATAATGTTGAGGGGACAAAAATGTAGATGCATGTATACTGTATGATGCCATTGTGTAGAAGCTCAAAAAATTAAAAAGGTAAAATAATTTAACATCTATTTAGAAAAGCACATGTTTATTCAAGGAATAATAAAAAAAAATCCTATTTAATTCAGAATAGTGAATACCTATTGGGAGGGGAAACAAGTGAAGAAAATGTCAGGAGGATGAGTTAGCAGGTAGATTTAACTGGACTTCAAATGGTTTAAATCTAGGGCACCTAGGTAGCTCAGTTGGTTAAGCAATTGTCTTTGGCTCAGGTCATGATCCCAGAGTCCCAGAATCAAGCTCTGCATCCGGTTCCCTGCTCAGCAGGGAGTCTGCTTCTCCCTCTGACACTCTCCCCTCTTGTGCTCTCTCTCTATCTCAAATAAGTGAATAAAATCTTTAAAAAAAAATGCTTTAAATCTTAGGTGGTGGCTACACAGACATTCATTTCTCCATGCTCCTCGTCCATGTAATGCAATTCATTATTAAAAATATACTGTAGCACAAAATGGCCAAAATAAAAACATATTAATAAAGAATTAAAAGAAATTCAGGAATAAGACCAATAAAACTAATTATCAATAAAGCAAAGATATCTGGGAATTTGGAGGTACTATCCTAATCTGCAGTGATTAGAATTAGGAATTTGGAAAAACATTTCAAATATATTAAGCAAGTATCAAAAATTATACAATGTAGCATAATAGCAAATAATTGAGAAAGCCTGTAACTCAAACACTGAATCACTTTACATATTTCTCCCTTCAACAGATTTCCTAACTGTTCCACAAATAATCTACTAGAAGAGGTTGAGAATGACTACAAAAAGCAGACTTCTTAAATTATAAATGGCCTTTTCACTTTGATTTTATTACAAACACTATTTTCAAGCAACTTGAAAATTAAGATAAAATTTCCTTCCTTTTTCACCAGATTTACAAGTGGCACATTGACTATACTTTCAATTACTCATTTACCCATGAAGCACAATTTAAATATTTTCTCCATGAAGAGCAGAAACAAAAAAAAAATTACTAAGCATGCAAATGCAATCAAGAGGGGGACATACAGTAAACAAGCAGGACGTTTTTCAGTGTCAACATGTTACCATCCATTTGCCTGCAGCAAAGACAGTCAGAATTCCCCTGAAGTCATGAGCATCTTACCAATACAAGAGTTGATCCTAATTCTTTCTTTGGTTAATATATCCCATACCTTCAAGGCTGCCAAGTTAAAGCAGTGCTCTCTTATAACTGGTTTTTTGACATCTCTGATATATTAAATATCCCCCACCTCTTTTCCCACTATCTTTGGCTTCTTTACCAGAAACCTGTATCTCAACTATATGAATTTAAAAATACATTTTTTTACCTTTCCAATCTAACGTGGCAGTAGGCTTAGGATACAAAAAATTTGTTCTTGTAACTTCCCCAAAACACTTATGAACTTCCCCCACCCCTGCCAACTGCAAAAGCAAAGCTAGTGAAAGAATCTCCACCAAGACAGCTAAGCAATCTCATGCCCAAGCATCAGAACAAGTAAAGCTTGTGAGGCAGATGAAAAAAGACTGTAAGGAAACCCAAAGAATAGCACCAAGAAAACAATGGAGAACTGTTTTTGAAGTTTTTAGTGGGTGTGCAAAGACTGAAAGGTCCAGTCACTCCTATGCAGACCCATTTCTTTTTTTTTTTTTTTTAAGATTTTATTTATTCATTTGACACAGAGAGATCACAAGTAGGCAGAGAGGCAGGCAGAGAGAGAGAGAGGAGGAAGCAGGCTCCCCGCGGAGCAGAGAACCCGATGCGGGACTCGATCCCAGGACCCTGAGATCATGACCTAAGCCGAAGGCAGCGGCTTAACCCACTGAGCCACCCAGGCGCCCTGCAGACCCATTTCTAAGGGATATGTCTGCAGAGAGCTAAAGGACAAAGTAATGTCTGCAGAGAGGGATAAGGTAGTATCTTCCTTTAGCTAAGATGAAGAGCAGCTTGCTCACTGCTTGCTATAAAAGGTACGATCTCAGCCCCGTGTTCCTCAGCTATGGGTATGGTATCTATCCCAGCCATATCTTACCACCTCTGTTGGACTTGAGGGCAAGGGCAACTGACGCGTACTCCCTCCTTCACCAGTGAGTAATAAAGCTCTTTGTCACTGACCCAGGAATATCGTGTCTTCTGCTAGCATCCGTGAAACAGCAGCAGGCCAGCTTATTAGCTTGTAAGTAGGGAAAATAAAATTCCAGACTTAACAACTTTATCCTACTTTGTCTGTAAAGTACTGGCTAGGAAGTAGGAAAAGACTAGAAGAGGCACGGTATAATTTTAGAAGTATTTCCAAATAAGCCATACTCTACTATGAAGGATAGACTAAGGTGGGGGGGGGGGGAATATTCTTTAAGTTAATTATACTTCTTCAGATATTATAAAGTATCAAGAATCTATAATAGAAAAATACCACTGTATAAAAGGAATAATATATTTGGTGAAAGACTCCTAAAATAGGGAATCAGACTGGGAATTGTACTTTCTCCTACAGATCTGAGAAGATAATCTGACCTCTTCATGCAGAGAAGCAAGCAGGGCCAGGGTAATCCCCTGACATCACCTGTTTATAAAGGTGAGCTTTGGATAAAATTTGCCTTAGAGTGCACTAAAATATTAAGCATAAAAATGAAAAAAAAATGATAGTAGAAAAAAAGACTGCCTGTGGGTCCAGTAGAGCATTTCAGAAAACTGACTATATCTTCAAAAGAAAACAAACAAACAGATGTGGCCTCTGTGAATCAGGAACAGAAATTCAATGGAAGGAACAGCATGAGATAAAGAGTATTTCAAGAAATAAGACAAAAAAGCCAAGATACAGGGTATCAGTGTTTTTTTTTTTAAATATAAATAAATCACAAATAAAATTAAAAAGTTATAAAAGATGAAATATTTCCAGAATCATGTACAAAATAATATTCAAGTATGATAAACTAATTTTTCACATTCTATGCAAAGTAAATTAAAAGAGAGCTAAACCTAGTTGTATGCTGGAAAAATGCATGTTTTTAACTAAAGGGATAAAGAAAAAAATGATCTCAGATACAACCAACATGTGAGACAAAAAACAAACAAAAAGGAGTTGGTGGTGAGCTCCTAAGAAATAGAAGTGATTCTGACCCCAGACTTGTGCTCAGCAACACTAATTCCAGAAGGCAACAGAACACCACATTGAAATTCTTCAGCAGTTTGGGATGCAACCTTTGTACCCAAAGGTGTCTTCATACTTAAGTCAATATAATGACATTCCTTAAAATGCAAGAGGATGAAACATAGTTATATTTTTATTTTTATTTATTTTCTAAAGATTTTTATTTATTTATTTGACAGACAGAGATCACAAGTAGGCAGAGGGATAGGCAGAGAGCGAGGAAGGGAAGCAGGCTCCCCACTGAGCAGAGAGCCCGATGAGGGGCTCTATTCCAGGACCCCGGGATCATGACCTGAGTAGAAGGCAGAGGCTTTAATTCACTGAGCCACCCAGGCGCCCTATATTTTTAAATGTAACTTATTAACTGTTAAATAATTAAAGACTGAGAAATTAAAAAAAATTAGAATGCAAGAATGGGAAGAGGTCTAGTGGCTAGCACTGCAACTAGGTAAAACATTGCTATCTCACTGATTCTAGCAAAATTCTGGTTAAAAATAATATGCACATATAAAATTATTCATGAGAAAAACAGTATATATACACTTACTATATACATACACACGTGTATATATGCATAATACCTAATACATATGTATGCCTTGTGTGTGTGTGTGTGCGCGTGTGTCTATGTGTGTGTGTGTGTATGTATCAAAATGGTCTATGGGGGCGCCTGTGTGGCTCAGTTGGTTGAGCAACTGCCTTCGGCTCAGGTCATGATCCGGGACTTCCAGGATCGAGTCCCACATCGGGCTCCCAGCTCCTTGGGGAGTCTGCTTCTCCCTCTGACCTTCTCCTCTCTCATGCTCTCTCTCACTCATTCTCCCTTAAATAAATAAATAAAATCTTTAAAAAAAAAAAAGGCCTATGTATGAAAATGGCATAATAAGAATCTAAATCAAAGACCATAGAAATCATTAAGACAGCAAAGTATATAGTAAGGGAAAAAAAGGAACAGAACTTGTTTAAAATGGAGGGACTCTGAAATAATAATTTAGATTTAAAATTACGGCTACTAGAGACGTATATACAGAACACCTTGGTAAACATACAAGCCAGCTGAAATTTGCATAATATAAATCTAACATCTGGCCCTCAAAATACCTGGGAAAGATACAGTTTCAAATCAGAGAACCAGAAACACTGTTCACAGAGGAAGACAAAGTGAAAACATTGGAAAGAGCAAATAAGTAAGAAAAACAGAGCCTGCAGAATAGAACATCAAAATAAAGCCAAAAAAAAAAAAAAAAAAAAAAAACAGCCATTGTCATTACAACACAGAAAGTTACAGGATAAGCCATGCATTAAATGACACATAATCAATTTATTAATGGCTTGTGGCTATGGAGGGAGACTACTACCCCATTATAAGAACACATGCATTCCAATTTCAGAGTTACTGAGGTATAAAGAACTAACAGAAACCTCATAACCAAGATAATCCTGATAATGCATTATTTAAAAAATACATAGTTAAAACAAATGAAGAGAGTCTAGTAAGAAGAAACAAAAAGTAGAAAGTAGTCAAAAAATATTTCAGGAAGATAAAAAGTTCAATGAGGTCTCTGGTCCCTATTTTAAATTCCCTGGACAAAGAAGGTGATTTTCTCAGGTTGGGCCATGAGTTCACCCAGGTCCAATTAACACTGGTACAAAGGTGGCTTCCAGAGCCAGGTTGGAGTGAAGCTTACCCCTAAGGTCACTGTGAGCTGGGCCAAACTGCCTGGGAGGTCAACAAGATGTCACATTCTTTTCTTTTTCATTGTCTTTGTGCCTTAAATATCTTCAGATTTGTCAGATATAATTCTCTAATTTCAAAATTCTCAAAGAGCAAGGACCATGTCTGACACTGTCTTTTCAGTTCAAATTCAATATGAGATACAGGGTAGCTACTCCGTGAACATATTCTTACCTGGATTCTTTTTCCTGTCCTAAACAGAATCCTTCCAAAAATAGTAAAATAGAAAATATACCCACACACATTTTAAGCTCTGATTCATACAGTAAGTACATAGAGATCCAAAAGATCATATTGAACTTTTCCTCAAATGATTTATTCAATTAATAAAATACACATACTGTTTCTAAAATCCAAAATGACCACGCAAAGTCAGTTAACTTTTTAAAATGTTAACTTGCTGGACATGGTGAACATAAACTTACAGGCAAACTGGAGTTTAGCTTCTCTGCTGACAATCGTTCCAAGCGAATTTGTTGCGAAACACTGGTAACTTCCTGTATCCCAATTTCTGTTGGGGTTAATAACCACAAGATTTCCTCCATTCAACTTATAACGGTATTCCATACTCAGATTAATATCACTTCCATTCAGCTGCCATCTGTAAAACAAATGTCAAGGTTTTTCCCCTCTTAGTATATTTAAATTAAAAAAAAAAACCTCTACAATATAAAGTCGACTTTAAACATCACCTCCCTTACAAATAAAAGGCAATAAATATATTATTCCATTGTGACATGTCTGAAGCTCAAACATGGCCACGTATCAGAAACAAAAGATTCAAACATGGTGAAAACACAACAGAATAACAGCTAAAATTTAAGGATTTTTCATGATTTTCTGAAGGGGGAGAATAATTTGTTCACTAGGGGAAAAATGAGGCTAGGTCTGTATAGGCAGAGATGAAGTAGAAAGTGGAGGTAATTACCTCATGTACTTCAGGCCAATCTCATGCCGCCGATGAAGGGGGGAAAGAGCACACTTCTTTGATTTATTCAGACTGACTGAGCACATTTAATAAATTAATTGGATAAGTGCTCAACTATCCATTTCAATTTGTCTGGGTAAATACCCATCCCTGAGGCACTCTCCACTCTTCTCAGCCATCACAATGCTATTTACTAAATGGTACACCACCATAAAAAACCCTAAATGCCACCTAGGGGGTCTCACATAGTAAAGGCATTAACCCCAGAGCCATATTTATCAATGGGAAGCCTGAAGAAAAAAGGAAAAAGAAAAGATTCTGGTTTTTGAACAAGAGTTTTTAAAGAGAAAAACTAGGGTTCTTTTAAAAAAGATTTATTTATTTGAGAGAGAAGGAGAGAGAAAGAGTAGGGGGAGGGGCAGAGCAAGAGGGAGAGAGAGAATCTCAAGCGGACTACCTGCTGAGTGTGGAACCTGACATGGGGCTCGATCTCATGACCCTGAGATCATGACTGGAACCAAAGCTGGGGACTTAACTGATTGAGTCACCAAAGTATCTCCAGAACTTTTTTTTTTTTTAAGATTTTATTTATTTATCAGAGAGAGAGGGAGAGAGCGAGCACAGGCAGAATGGCAGGCAGAGGCAGAGGCAGAGGGAGAAGCAGGATCCCCGCCGAGCAAGGAGCCCAATGTGGGATTTGATCCCAGGACGCTAGGATCATGACCTGAGCCAAAGGCAGCTGCTTAACCAACTGAGCCACCCAGGCATTCTGAAAAAACAGTTTTTAAACAGTGAGCACACTTGACACATCAAAATAGACTTCACCTTTAAAAACTCAGAAATAGGGATGCCTGGGTGGCTCAGTTTTTAAGCATCTGCCTTCAGCTTGGGTCATGGTCCTGGTATCAAATCCCTGCATCAGGCTCCCTGCTTGGCGGAAAGCCTACTTCTCCCTCTCCCAAGTCCCCTGCTTGTATTCCCTCTCTCACTGACTGTGTCTCTTTCTGTCAAATAAATAAATAAATTCTTTTAAAAATAATTAAAATAATTAAAAAAAAATTCAGAAATATCCCATAGTCTTAACACACCACTATATAAATTAGAGCCATTTACCTCCTAGAAGACTTAATGTTTATAGTAAAAAGAAACCACTATCAGTTCTATAAAATTTTGTGTATTAAAACAACAATCACTGGGGTGCCTGGGTGGCTGACCCCCAGGTCCTGGGATTGAGCCCCACATCGGACTCTCTGCTCAGCAGGGAGTTTGATTCCCCCTCTATCTGCCTGCCTCTCTGCCTACCTGTGATCTCTCTCTCTCTGTTAAATAAATAAATAAAACCTTTAAAAAATCAAAACAAAACAAAAACAACAATCATGTCAGTTGCTCTTTGTAACTTTGATAAGTTGGGTAATCTAATACTCCTTTTATAGATGAAGATTTCAATGAAAAGGTGAGTAAGATGTCAATTGTTCCCACAGAAATCATTGTTGGATCAGAAGTAGTTCTCATCTGAATTCTAGTCCAGAGTCCTTTCATCATGTCATGTGCAATCTAAAAATTATTGTATTAATATATAAAATATTTAACCTGAACATATTACATATTCTAAAAGCAAATAAAGATATGAAATGTTAACATTATCACAAATGAAATTATGCAAAGGTAAATGAAATATTACCTGTCAAAAGTAATGGATTTAGTATGGAAAATCTCAAGTAATCATGAAACACTTAATAAAATATAATCTAATACCATTTATATGAAGTTGTAAAATATGTAAAAATTATAAACCTCCACTTCAAGGTATTCTGAAGATCTCATGGAGAAAGTGGGGTATGTTCAGGGGGAAAATACTAGGAAATTTAGATTTTTTATTTTCTTTCTTGAAGAGTGGTTATATGGATATTCATACTGGACTAGATTATATGTTTATCTCTTTTCTGTATCTGAATAATACATAATAAAATTGTAATGATAGAAACCATAGGAAGTGAACAAATGTGTAAGTTTAGCCCCATGTTGCAATGAATTTTCAGGCAGGTACACATGCAGACAAACAACATGGGGAAGACATAGTCCTACACATGCTGGGCTTGACTTTCAGAGAATCAATAGGACAATAAATCACAAGTGGGGGGGGGTTGAATTTTTAAGCTGTAAATGGCTTGTCAGTTTCTAAGCAACTTCATGCTTGCAGTGGGAAAAACTTCTCTAGAAATGTACATAATTCCACATACTTTTGAAAGGAAGACTCCCATGACGAAGGGTACTTGGTGTTTTTGTTCCCTATAAAATAGAGTTTGTATGGGAAAAAAGGATTTTAGCTTTAGAGTTAGAATGTTTATGGTCTAACTAAGCATGCTTGATGGCTTCATTTGAAAATTGTGCTTTTGTGTTTAGCTGATGAATAAAAAAAGGTACAGTGGCTATGTGGAAAATTGTAAAGATAAATAAAAACACGGAGAAGCTCTTCTTCTTACCTGTTTAATAGCTGGAAAGATTTAAGAGATCATAAAGTATGTGAGATAATACTTTATTTCAGTAAGTGTCTTAGATCTAAAAGCTATCATCCCAAAGCTTTGACTAAACAACCAAAATGGAAAAGATTTTTGTATGCTTAAATGTTTCTTACTTCCTTTAGCATTTCTTCCTTTCTTCATCATACAGACTGAATCCCTAGATTATTTCATTAGGTGAAAAGGTAAAATCTACTCTCTTTTAAATGTTTCTGCTATAACAAAAGTAAGAGCGCTTTCACTTTAACAAACTCTTCAGAGCTAAGATTTACATGAAATACCCCAAAGAATGCTAATTCTCTCTTAACAAGGTGATATAATTATTTCTCTCCTTCTTAACACTATTCATCATTAACTAGACCTCATCCCCGGGTGATGTAAAATTTCTCAATACCTTATTAAACATTAATTGTTTTTCCTCTTGTTGAAAGTATGTGAATTAGAAAGGGCTGTATTTATTTAAACTCTGAATGTGTAAGGAATCTCTGGGCCTGAAATTCCAAAAATAATCATATCCTGAGAATATAATGTACTTGTGTTCCCAAAGCAAAATATTCCTATTTGGGCCTGATTTCTAAATATTTCTGAGATTATCTTCTGTACAAGAAAAATTCAGGAAAACTGAAGACAGACACACATACTCCTTTTACAAAGTATGTGTCCAATAAATCTATAAATTACAAAAACCTTCTTTGTAGTAAATTGTAGTCAACTGTGCAGAGTTCATGAACACAACATGTGGTAACCAAGTGTGACAGGTGAATGTCACAGGCTATGAATTTGGGAAGCTTTTAGAGGTAGATACTATCTTTTAGATTTGCACAGTCACGATTCTTTGTAATAAATGCAGATGTCCACTTTTATGAATCAAATGTGAAGTTCATGAGAAACTCTAAAGTTCAAGAATGAAATCTTTTTGAAATGACAGAATTGTGTAAAAATTCATGAAAGTAACATTTGCATACCCAAATTCCATTCCAAAAGGCTTAATGCAGTGATCTGGAGCAAAAGAAGACAGCACCATGGCTCTTGAGACTGCATACACACCAGCATTTCAATCCTATAACATTTACATTGTGCTCTAGGAACAGACTAACCTTGTAGCTTTAGTTCAGTGGTAAATGTCACAAGATTAAGCACCTTTGTATAATCATCATGTTGTAACACTCTTGAATGATCTTATGAGTTCACTGCCAGCCTTCAGTGTTCAAATGCTCATTCTACACAAATTAGGATTTGCTTTTAGAATCCACAAGTGAGAAATGGTTTAATATTCATATTTCACAAATGTACTGATTTTCAGGCGATGAGCTCTCATCCCTTTGCATATCTTGGTGTGAAGGTTATATGTGAAATTGCTTCTGGGCCAATACATAGGAGTTGAGAGCTGGAATGAGAAGTCTGGGCTTCACACTCTGCTAGCCTTCCTGAGATAACATGAATCTTATCAATCCACCTTTAAAATCTCTCTGTATCCTATACACAGCAAGGTGCTGGTATCTCCTCACGCTGGGGAGGTAGAGTAAGGAGACTGGGCCAAGCCTGTTCAATGGAATGGTAGAAGTCTATGGCCAATCTCCTTCTAAACATTTTTTTAAATAGAATTTCTTTAAAACATCATGCATGCCCTTGAGCTAACAGGTTTTGAATTTTGAATATAACAGCATAAGGTAGCCGACATAGAAGCTATTACAACTGGCAGTTACTACTTTCTCATGATGAAAACTATGCTTGTTAATTCTGGGAAATACACTAAAACGTCAGTGACTGAGTGTAGAAGAACCACTGACTTCCAATACAAAGAACAAACTATGTGTCTGTGTGTGTGTGTGTGTGTGTGTGTGTGTGCGCGCGCACGTGCACAAACATGAATTTACATGATGTAAGTTCAACCAGTATGAAAAGCCTAAACTTTCAGAGTTGAAAAATGCTTTTTGAAAGCATGACCTGCCATGAACGATGACTGTTTGAATCAGTCATCAGCAGTCATGACTACTGAATTCCCACCATCAGCCATAACAGGGGATACACAGTAGGTGCTTATAGAAGTTTCATGAGTGGAGTCACCTAGCCATAACCATGACATATAGTCATCCATCACTGTGGTCATCCATATTAACAATAAACATCTCAAAGATGAGGAATGAATGCATATTTATTCTCATTTACCTTATTAGTTATTATTTATTACAATACTAGTTATTACAGGAGATGGTAAATCTTACACAAAACTTCGCTAGTGTGAACAACAATCATGAATATAAGCATAGATCTATCTCGTTGGTATAATTTAAGGCACCAAGTCCTAAAGAGCATTTTTCACTAGAACATGACAAGGTTAGAGACTGTTACCCTTTGAAAAATGAAACTAACAAAACCGAGTGACTTCAAGTGATTTTCAAAATAATCCCCAGATATAATTTATCTCACCGTTGATTATATAAGGGCAATGTCCTTCAGGATATCTATCCTATCCCACCAAATCTGGTCAGGAAAATGGAAATACGAACAATATGCTGGTGAAAAAACTGATGTCACATGGTAGACTTCAACATAAAACAAAGTGAGAAGAACAAAATAATTTATTGAAATCTTTAGGGAAGTGGGGCTAGGTTTGGGAAATAAAGCCCACACTAAACACTTGTTAAATCAACAGGCAATACTTTATTTGGGGTTTGACAGGAAAATTAGGAATTTAATCACAGAAGCAATTTGCGGTTTTAGATGCGGCTTTCAAGTTAATAAGCAAATGCATTTGTGTTCAAATGCAATGTTTGTTAATATGTTTACTGAAGTGATGAGAATAATTGCAGCCCTTGAAAGAATGAATGTTCGAATTTGCATATTCAATACTTTATCCAAAAATAACTAGTTAGACTTCAGCAATAATTGCCAAAGATAAAAATGAGTTAAATTGCAATGTTGTGTTTTTAAAAATTACGTCTTTAAAATGTGTTTTATGACATAGATTCCCATTTCTCACTCACTGATAAGTTTTAAGCATATATATTTAAGAAAAAAAAAAAAACCCACTGGGATTAAAAGCAACTCTTCAGTTTACAGAGTTACAGCCTGGTTCCAATTGATCAGTGATTGCCTTAATATTATTCCTACAAGAATTACAGATAAGGTTTGCTATTCATGTCTTCTTTGCCTTACTCCCTTTGAAGAGCCCGCTCCTTACGTGACCTGGCCTGGCCACTCAGAACAATCCAATCTCGGCCTCAGTGATTAGTTAAGAATACAAATGTGACCCAACTGATTTAACTTGATTTTGACCAATACATTTTCCTTCCTCCTCACTGCACTTCAAAAACACAAGAAAGAAGAACAATAAATGGTGTGAATTAATTTTGACACTCCCATCTGTGATATCTAAAAGCTAACTTCTCTATTTTTCTTGGATTATAGACTGCTCACACTATAAGCCATGTTTTTATTTCTGACCGCATTCAGAACTTTTGATGACACTAACAGGAAGGACGTCCTCTTTTTCCACCTGCTATGGGAAGGATGTAAGTAGGCCTCGTGTTCTTTTGTCACTTCATGGGCGATCTGTCTTAAAATGGAGCCAAAAAAGGGAATCAGTCCAAACTTAGAATATGCTATCAAATGTACTACGGACCACTTCTCACCCTCTGATCTTTCATGACATTCTTGACTTCTAACATGATCTAATACCAAATTTGCTTTGTTTTTTTTCTCATTTTGCATTCCTTTTTTTTTTTTTTTTCATGCTCCACAGTAGCAGGCACTGTTTGCTAGGTATTTGGGAGGTAAGGAGGAAGAACATACAGTCTTCATCTTTAAGGGAGTTATATCCTACTGAGACAATTGCAGATTCTGGTAAGTTTCACCATACAGGTAGGCACAGGATACAATTGGCATCATCACAGCAGGAGACCCAACACAGAAGATACTGAGAAGGCTTCAAGAGAGACACGGTAATGTAGACAAGTTTAAAATGCCTGGTAAGAGATGCTGTCTCCCTCGGCTTCCCTCGGGCACTATAGATATTCTTTACTTTTTAATGGTTAGCAATTATTCCAACCATGTGCAGATTTCATTGATTTTAGCGCCTGGCTATGGGTATGGGGATGAGAACTCATCAGCTGGAGAAATCAGGATGCTAAAAGTTGTTGAGCATGAACATAAACGCAGAGAATCGGGCCCAGTAACCCAGCAGAAAGGATTGTATCTCTTTAAGAGCCAAGAGAATTAGAGGAACAAAAACCTCTTATTTGCCTTGAAGCAAGCAGTATAAAAGTGAAATAATAGTGACTTTAGATCTTACATGGCAACAATATATATGTAAGAGACAAACTGCATATAATAAAAATTATACTTAAAATATATATCAGATATTATTACACAGAATATAGAGTATATTATACACAGTCCATATGCTGTATTTTATATTGTACATGTAGAAAATATAGCATATACAAATGCAGTACATATATAGAGCCCCATATGTTAACTATATGTGATACCATGTACAGTGGTACATTATGTGTGTGTGTACATATGCGTGTGTGACTCTGTATGTATAGACAATAAATCACCTCAGACTTCACTTCCTTACATTTTACTCTTTCAATAAACATGAGCAGAAATTAGTTTTTTTTATTTTTTTATCTTATACTGAATGCATTTAGTAGACTTTTGGCAAATTCCATTATAGGGAATCATACCTAAAAGGGAGAAACTGGCAGGGGACATGATATTTTGCAATGATATTTAGTCCTTATAACTTGTATATCGATATTTTTTACACTGTACCTTATTAACACAGTTTACTCATCACATAGAGCTGGAAGAAAATAATGTTGGGACTATTTCCTTTTGAGGAGAAAAAAAACAGAAGAGCTATGGTTTTGAGGGTTAGTCTAGAGCAGTGCCATCCAAAAGAACTTTCTAGAAGCATAAGTGATCATTGGTTCCTTCTCGTACAGTAGCTATTGCCACATGTGCCTACTCAGCACTTGAAATAAGGCTGTGCAGAGGTTCCTGGGTGGCTCAGTTTGTTAAATGTCTGCCTTTGGCTCAGGTCATGGTCTTTGGGTCCTGGGATCAGAGCCCATGTCAGGGTCCTGGCTCATAAGGGAGTCAGCTTCTTCTTCTGCTCTTCCCCCAACTCGTGCTCCCTCTCTCAAATGAATAAATAAAATCTTAAAAAGGAAAAAAAAAGAAAAAGAAAAAAAAATAAAGAAAGAAGGCTGTCTTGACTTAAAAATGTATTTTTAATCTAACTGATCTAAATCTATAGGGTCAACTTCTGGCTACTAGCAACCATATTGGACAACATAGCTTTTCAATCTCAAGCTAGACTAAATGTGGAAAACATAAAGCCCACATAGGACGTAGTTCACTTGAAGCCTTATTTTCTTTGGCCTATATCATGATTAAAAAGAAAGGTGGAGTTAACGCTTGAAGGAGAGTTTCCGAAGAAAAAATACCTGAATTTTAAGATGTTATTTATCTATTTGACAGAGAGAGAGAGATCACAAGTAGGCAGAGAGGCAGACAGAGAGAGAGGGGGAAGCAGGCTCCCTGCCAAGCAGAGAGCCTGATGCAGGGCTGGATCCCACGACCTTGGGATCATGACCCCAGCCGAAGGCAGAGGCTTTAACCCACTGAGCCACCAAGGTGCCCCCAAAATACCTGAATTTTAAAAGATCTCTTGAAAAGCTTTTGTTACACTGGCCTGGGATTCCTGGATGGTAATAGTGGCCAGTGCTGAGAAGCAGTCATGATGAGTCAATAGGCTTCTAAGTGTTGGACAGTTTCCAGTTATTATTCAAAGTGTCTATACGTTCTTAAGGCACACCCACCTCTTTTAGCTCTGTTACTTGCCTGGTCCCCAGAGGCATTTGCATATGTGGTTCCTTTAAAGGCTGACTGACATCAGTACAAGCGATCATGGATGTTCCTATTTGGGGGTCTTTCATCTGAGCAAATGGTAAGCATTTATAACCCCATGAAAAGCCAGAGAAAGCCCCTCCCATTTAAAAATGTTATTAATACTCCCTCAGGGTAATCTCTTTCAGCGTCATCGGCAATTACAATGAGAATGAATACTAATTAACCTTTAAATATAGACTTTGGGGCTTAGGTGGGGAGATGCAAAGGAAAAAATAAAATTCTCAATTAAACCCTAACACAAGTAATTTCTCTGGAGAATTTCTGAACTTTTGGATTTCTAACATGGCCAATTAAGAGTTCTTTTTACCCAGTGGGATAACCAAGAAAAGATCTCTTATCAGACAAATCTGTCTCAGTCTACAAGACAGGCTGTGGGCTTACGAAGGATAGTCTTTTCTAAGACTATTAAACTTTTTTCTGAATCAAAGGAAACATGTTTGGATTGTCTTTCACTTATCATTTCACACGAACCACTGATTTTCTTCCATGGTATCTATTTATTTATCTAACTGCTTCTATTTAAAAATACTTATAAAAAACATCACATTTCTCTGATTTTCCGTAAAAAAGAAAATCCCCATTTTTATGTCTTCAGTGTTATTCCACACTTAAAACCATTTATCTGTAGTTTTTAAAGGATAGTAAAAAAATAAGAATAAGCAAGCATATTTTCTTCTGAAATACTTAAAGAATATTATAGAATGTAACAAGACTGACTATGAACATCAAAAGCTAGGAGAAAAAAACAGGCTATAATGGAAGGTATTGTCCAAATAGATAAGGTCATAATTACAACCTCCATTGTTCTATACTCTCATTTGCTCTATCAGTATAACCTCTTATACAGATAACATGAATAATGGAGTTATTATAGGAAAGCCTAATATTTTCACAACGTAAAACCACAATGTGGTTTTTCAAGGTCTTGACTTCTAGTGACTAAAAACCCTTAGTTGAACTGGAATTTTATATTGGTTACAAGTCTTAACTTTAGAAAATCTTTAGAGCTATAATGAAAGTGTCTGCTCTATTTGGCTACAAACCAAAGTACTTTAAAACAATACTTAGCATGTTAAATTTCTGCAATTATGAGGCATAAAAGGGATGATCAATTTAAGTCATATATCTCCTAGTCTCCGAATCAGATTTTGTTTAAACTGCAACATACAACATCTCAGGGCACATTATAAAACATACGAAGCTCTATGTAAATGGCAGGACCTCTTCACCCACATTTTATACATGTTGTCAGTATGCTTAAAAACACACTCTCTGGCATTACAATAAATACGCAATATATAAAGGAGTGATTGCAACAAAAGACTATTTCTGGATTTCTGAGCTCGAGATTTCTCGCTATTTGGTAAAATTTTACAAACATAATTAGACTCTTCCTTTAGAAATACACTCCTGCCTGACAAAATCTTATATCTAATGACGACGTTTCAGCTGAACACATTTATCATCAAAGTATTCATAAGATAAATGCTAGGAATACAACTTTACTGACAACAGAGAAACAGCCCACAGATGAGTCATTCATATGGACTCTATCATATTACAGTCATATCTAAAAGGAGAATCTGCTGTTTCAGGGAGAAACAAATGCATAAATTTGGAAAATGGTAGAATGTCCTATGAAATTGCTGGGGGGAAATGTTTCCAGGATAACATCTTATTACAGTTGATCTGTTCATCTTTCCCCCAAAGAGGAAAGTATTTTCAGATGTTGCTTCTGCTTATATCGGATTAATTGAACTATCTCATTATTACAGATTCTTGTTTTTTTTAAAATCCCCTGCTATACTTTTCTTATTTCTATAGGGTGAGGAGGAGGCGGAGAGAAAACTTTTTATCACCTCTGCCATTTCTGACCAGTAACCTGGAATCGTTGTTTGTTTTGGTGCAAGTATCCAGCAGGTGCTCAATAAGCACATCTTGAATATTGTTTAAAGAGACTGACCTTGGTTACTTCTAGATGCAAAAATACAAAGGTCTACCTTCTAACCCAAGGTTGACCCAATTTAACAAGGAATGTCGACTTCTATTACTTACATGGATTAAGAAAACAAAAGAAGTTCAATAAGATCTATATGACTACTCTAAACACTTAGAATTTTATTAATACAGACTGAAGTGTGCTTGTTCTGCAGGTTATAGAAAAGGTTTTGCCAAGAAACTAATACTGTAAACAGAGTTTTCAAGACAAACGCTCACAGTATTCAAAAGAGCATTTTATTTTCAAGGTGCCTCAAGCACTTTTTCGTAGCCACTTATATGAAAGCAGCATATGCTCTTTATAAATAATTCATTTCTTCATTAAATTGGGTCACCTAAGCACACCTAACAGTAAAAATTGTTAATCTTGTGTTCTTTAAAAAAGTAAATACGATCCCATCCAAATAAGCTATCACCGTCCCCCAAACGTTAATACTTTTATCTTAAGGTGATGGGAATTCAGATTTTTTTTTCTTCTCTCTTCCTTACACCTTTCTGTGATGTTTGAAGGTTTTCAGTGAACAAATATTCATATAATCTGAAAAACACATACTTTTACATAAAAAACCCTACTAAATCAAATATAATTTCTCTCCAGGAATAATTAAAATTACTTTAGTAAGAATGTTATTTTATTCTTCTATACTTAATGAATCTTCAAACACATAGTCAGTAAAATGGTAGAGGAAGAAGTCTAAACGCTAAAAAGTATTTTTTTTTTCAACTATGATTTCTAAATACCTTTGGAACATCTGGTTTTATCCCCACAATGGATATATATGATTCCAATGACTACATATAAACACGTTTATACATTAAATTGCACTATAAATGAGTAAATAGAACATTGTTTATTTAAGAGATTCTACCGTGTCTCCTTTAAATCAAGAACTCTTGTAAAATGAATAATCAATCAAATATAGACAGTAGGGATCCAAATGTTTACGTATGACATCTGCTGATCATGACATACAACTACAGTTTCATGTATTCTTTCTTAGTGATGCCATGAATATACTGAAACCAGAAAAAAAAAAAGTTACAACTGCCACATTGTTGTTTCATAATTTGGATTTGCAAACTTGTCACTGTACCTGTAATGAGGTGAGGGGTTGCCTCTTGCTTCACAATTTAAAGTTATTTTTTTATCCTCTGAACCCACAGGAAAAATGCTGTTGCTGGGCTCTCTGATAAACACTGGACCTTGCAAGAGCAGCTCACCTGTATGGGTGGGAGACATCCAAAATAAACAATCATAGTAAGTAAAAGGTACCGCAAAATCTGTATTCTAGAATCAATGAAGAAAAACAAGTAAAAAGTATCTGCTCTTTCAAAAAAAAAAAGAAAAAAGAAAAAGCAGATATTGCCTCCCTTGTCCACAGAACACACTCTGCAGGCAGTGGTTTGCTAATGAGCATCAGTGAAACTGCTGACAGCCTAGTAACATGTATGCAACAATGAAAACTAGTATTGAAAAACATTGCCACATTAATAAATTTCCTTTAAAGTATAAATAAGGCGATAGTAATTACTTTTTATAATATAAATTCTATCTAAATTTTCACTGGTGAATATTCTTTTACAGAAGGTCTTTCTGTCCTAAGGGTCTTCACCAAGACTAGCTGAATACCTCAGCATGATCTTTTTCATAAAATCTGCCATGCATGCGAATCTGAAGGTTGACAATATTCTTTTTCTGTTTTGACCTCAAAACACTCAGCACTTGGTGGTATTTCCACTTTATTACTAACCAAGTGAAGAGAAGGAGATAACCCTAAGGAAGTATCTTTGAAAGTATCTTTTAAAGAAAAAACTCAAATATTTTCTGAGAATTTCCACATATACACAAAAATAAAAATCTGTCTTTGTGCTATGAATTTAAAAAGGAATGAGGTAATGCAATCAACAAATGCTTATGCCACTTTAGTTGTACAATCATTGCCAGAGCATTTCTGAAAACAAACAAACTCACAGGGGAAAAAAAAAAGAAAAAAGAAAAGAAAATTCTTTACTCTCCTATCTTGGGAGCATTCAGTAAAATAGGAGGAACTCCTACTGAAGCAAAGAATGAATAAACAGACTAAGAAACAAAGAGAGCTCACAAGTAGTCAGACAAAAAAAAGAAGTTAGAAAAGCAACGAAAAAAGTCCAGAAACTATGAACTTATATTTTGGCAACTACAAGTAGTATTAACATTCCCAAGAAATGTTTACCATAATAACAAGAATAATAAAATAACATGATACTGAAACTAATCACTGACATGATGAAAACAGCAGTAGCTGGTGCCAGTGCATGAAACCTATGTGGCCATATCTGTTCTTTAATCTTCAGAGAGATCATTATTCCTAATGAATAGAAGAGAAGCATGGGGTCTAAAAGTAGCTAGGTGACAGGGGCAAGTTCACACAGCATTGCAGAAGGTACACACCCTAGAACATCTGAGTCCAGAACCCAGGCAGTGAACCCTCCTGTTATGTTCCAAAAAGCCTTGCCCTTCATCTAGTCTTTGCCCTCACCTTCTGGCAGGTAACCTATGCCATTTGTGATGGGAATGCCTTTGTTTGGGGTGGGGTCTGGCCACCTTGGATCTGAGGGTGGGACCAGCTACACCTCACAGTGTGGGATGGGGCCTGGCCATACCAGAAAGACCAATTTGTGATTGATGGTGGGAGATTTTTGTCATGAGGTGTGAGATGACTTGGGCAACTGAGCTCAACTACATAAGCCATCACGAGTCACTAATTATGTAATGAAGCCCTAGTAAAAACCCTGGACACTGAAGCTTGGTGAGTTTCCCTGGTTGGCCAGAGTCTTTCCTTACTAAGGCACATCAATGACAGGAGGTTTATTCATCCTGAGGATAACAAAAGCTTAGCTTTGGGGAACTGTCCAGATGCTATCCTATGGGTTTCTTTCTTTGGCTGATTTTAGCATGTATCCTTTCCCTATAATAAGCCATAATCATGATTACATTAGCTTTCAGTGACTCCTGTCTGACCCTCTAGCAAATTATCAAAGCCAGAACTTGCAGTTGGTATTAGAAATACCTTAGGGTAACTTAGATGACCTAGGGTAGTCTAGAGACTGTGCCCTCAAACTTCAAAGTCTAGCTGAATATGAATACCCTTTTCACTGCAACATCACCACAAATTTAATCCTTACTAATACCAGCCATACCTTAAGAAATCAGGCTGCTATCCTCCCTAGCCCCCAGTTTTTATTTACCTCTGAGGGGGAAACACCACTAGGAAAAAGTTCTCACCTTTTTTCATAAAAAGGGAGAACTTTCAGAAGAAATAGATTTTGAAATAGCTATTAATACCCATAATCAAAAAAATCCAATGTTGTCATTTTTCTGATTCTCCCACCCCTAAGTAAGTTTAATGCATTAAAAATTAACAAATAAATACAAAAATGGCAATTGATTTCATTAATTAAATTTACTGTCTTAGAAAGTTGAAAATAATTTTAATGCCTATTTGTAAATATTTACAAATATAGTGGATTTTCCATAGCATTTTTTTTTTTTCTGGTGTAATAGCTCTTGATTTACTTAGAGTGGTTAATCTATTTTGTTCACTTATGAGATGGTATAGCATCCTTGTTCCAACAAACTTATATACGGGGAGCTGAAAAACAATATTAGAGTAATATCATGGCACAGATTTGAAAATCCCAGGTAAGCTGGGGAGAGAAACTGACAGAAGGAAAATCAGGTCAAGATAAGAAGGGGGTGATTTCAATGAAAAAGAGAAAAAAAAGGTGTATTTTTTTAAAAATTTCCTACAAGTGACTACAATGAAAATTCAAATGTCCATTCCATCATCTTCTAACGCAAGTCATATCCCAAATGATACTCTAATTCTTCTCTAGAGACCATTATTAATTTTAAATGAAGGTGTTAGATAACCATAAACCTTTTTATTCTGACACCCTTTTGAGAGAATGACAATCACAGGTAATTTGCTAACATTTATGTGCCAGGCACTGAACTGAGGAAATTACAAACTTTGCTTTCCTTATTCCCAGGCTATGTTTGACCCCACCCTCTACCTTATGAGGCCCAGCGCCTTTCTTGTCTATGCCTCGCAGGCCATGCTGACTGTTGCCACACATGGGCTCAGCCTCCACCACCCTTCTTATTCTTGTGCTCGGATTTCCTTTTGTCATTCAGAAGTCAGCATAAATGTCATCCGCTCAGCTTACATGTCCCTCCACCCACCCCTCATTTCCACCTTGCACAGAGGTCCCAAAGCACATCTCGCTGTATCTCACTCTATGTAGACATTATACATGTTCACATATGCTCTTGTTATTTGCATCTAATTCATTGTTGTATCCCCAACTCCTAGAATATGGCAGGTATTCTGTATTTATGTATTGAATGAATAAGATGAATGAAGGAATTCTCACAATAACTCTATATAAAGTTGATATGTTTTTACAGCTAGTGATTGATAAAACTAAGAGTTTAATTCAGAGCTTGTGTTTTCATCTTATAGTTATTTGGCCTCCCCAGCAGAAACTGAGGCACAGAGCAGTTAAATAACCCAACCTGGCAACACAGGTTTGGTTTTTTGTTTTTGTTTTTGGTGGGAGACCTGGTAGCAGACCCTAATACCCCTATTCTTGGTGTGTTTCCCTTTCCAGTAAACCACACAGTTCTAAATATGGTCAAAGGCAAAATTAACCATCAGCTTGCTATTTCAACTTCAGTATTTCCGGATAACACTGGAGTTCCCAGCCTGTGAGGCACATACACACCATTTCTGAAATTTAAAGCTCCTAAAGGCTTTTTAAACCATCAGCAGCCATTCAAAAGCCTCCTAAAATGGAAGTACAAATTAATAATCATATCTGACAGGTCAGTCCATGCTTCATACTCTGAAAAGAGACAGACTACTCACTCTTGCTTCACCAGAGGGAAATAGAGATGCTGGGGTATAAGGCTGTCATCTCTTGCTAGCAACATAAACTTGAAAGGAAGAGATTCTGAAGTTTCATTTTCTTCAAAATGAATTTTGATCCTCAAAAGGACAGAACCTTAAAGATTCACATGGATATTCATAACCAGCGAAAAGCTGCTTGGCTGAGAACAGAAGGGGGCCTCCTGGCTAACGAAATGGATTCAGTGTAACATTTAGATTGATGCTAAACTTTACTTTCTGTGACAGGGGCATTTTTTTGATATGCTAGCCTGGCTCCAAAGCTCCATTTTACGTTTACAGCCTAAAATAAAGGGCATATAACATTTCCGAACAGGACTAATACGTCCAAAAGTCCAATCCTGAGGTGTTATTTTTTCCCCCAAACGCCCATGGGCTACTCAGAATAACTACCTTTGAATGTAAGTACAAGCTTTATGAGCTCCTAAGGTAATGTCACCTAAAAGATCAAACTGTGGCCAATCAATTCTAATAGTCATACTCCATACGATTTTTATGAAGGCTGACAAGGAGAAACAGACAAAGCATTCCAGGAATTTGGATTACTTTTACTAAAAGAAATAAAATTCCTAAAAGACCATGATGGTATCTCTGACATTGCTATGGAAAAAGGAGAGCATATCCTATTTTCCTTCACTTATTTACATCACATCTACAGGATGCAAAACTGAAGGATATTTTGAAATGAAGAGGGTAAATCCAAAAAGGGAGCTAGGGTGAGATAGTCAATGTATTTATAAGGCATCCAAACCAAACAGAAGGGAGCACAAGACTGGGTCAGAGAAAATAAAAGTAGTATGTCACCAATGAGATGAGATCTGTATTCTAGGCCCTACAATTCTACAGATAAACAAACAAACAAACAAATATGGAAACATTTTCTAGCAGCGGGGCATCTTTTTTTTTTTCAACAGTAGCTTAAAGCTACAAAATCCCAAACAAATAGAAGTGACAAAAATAAAATTCCATTTATATTCTCCCGAAGTCAAGGGAGGATAAAGAATTCAATCTTAATTCATTTCTTTAACAAATATTTGAAGGCCAAACACAGTATATGAAAAACTAGTTGTAGCAGGCATTGGTGGTTCATAACTCAACCTCTCTTTACTACTCTTTTTCATTGTCTTCAAAATTTCCCTCTCATTAAAGATACAGAAAGCAAAAGATAAACTACCTTCCTAGAACACTCTGTAGTTCTTGACTGTGAAGCAAGGTGGACAAGGAGGATTGGATTAGGAGACCAGTAGCAACAAAAGAGGGGTGGATTAGTTTGTGAGGTCCACCATGACACACCACCACAAACTGAGTTGTTTGTGGAATTTACTGTCTCACAGTTCTGCAAACTTGGAGTCTCAAATCAAGGTGTGGACAGGACTGGTTTTTTCAGGGGGTGATAAGGGAAGAATCTACTCCAAGCCTGTCAACTGGGCTTGTAGATATACGACTTCTCCCTGTGTCTCATCAGGTCATCTTCCCTCTGTGCATGTCTCTGGGTCCAAATTTTCCTTTTACAAGGATACCAGTCATAATAGATTAGGGCCCACGGTAATGACTTCATCTTAACTAATCCCATCTGGCATGACCCTATGTCCACAAAAAGTCATGTTCTGTGGACCTGGAGATTAAGACTTCAACACCCAAGTTTTGAGGGGGACTTAATTTCACCTATCCCAAGAGGTAAGAGAAAACCTGCTAAAAGATTTTAGGAAAGAGTCTCTATATTGATTTTGAAGAAAAAATCAAAACAAAACAAAAAAACATGAAGGAAATGCTGAATTTGCTTCATTTCCTTTCTGATATGGAAATTATCGTGTGAGGAAGGAGGTCATGCTGGGAACCCCTATGGCCATGAAGACACCATGAGGGAGAATAAATATATATATCACAGAAAAGCAAACCCTGAGCCCTCACATCTTTGAGTTCCTAAACCAACATGAACCAAATAAGCCCAAACATCACATTAGAAAAATAAACCTCTAATGGGTTTCTGTCATGTGCAGCTGAATGTACTATAACTAACATGCTAGAAAAAAAGGGAAAAGGCAATACAGTATACTTAAGATGAACAAGAAAAAGAAAATGCTTACCAGGAATAACTAATTTATCCATTTCCCACATCTGGAAATGTTATCAAGCAATTATGTTATAAGAAAAAGTGCTGGAGAATGGCAGACACCTGGAGTATGAGAGCATAATAGAGACCAATAGAAAGCAATAAAAATTATTTAATTTGCTAAATTAATGGTTTTACTACCTGATTTGCTCAATCTGTGTTTCACGTTTTGTCCATAAACAGAAATAAAGAAACTGCATGGGAAGCAATGTGCAATAATTAGACAATTAAAAACTGAAAAGGACTATTTAAGCTTTACAGGTGCTGGAAATGAATGTTCAATAAAAAAAAAATCCTCCTGTGACTGGAAGAACCTTTCCAAGTCATGACAAATTTTTAGCAAAAAAATTGCATTTTTCTTTCATTGCAGCCTGTCTTTAAAACACACACACACACACACACAGATGACCACACCCATAAACATATACGCACATTATAGTTGTGTTCAGAGTTAAAATATCTGGATTTTAGCACTTCCCTTTAGTGAACTAATCATATATTTTGATGAAAGTTATCTATTTCACTGGATTAATATTCACTTTGTACAATATTTGAGTAAAAGAGAACGTGGGAGAATTTTGAGGGTGCTCAATATTTAATTTTGATACTTTTAGCCAATGGCTGCATTTCTGATTTGTAAACTGTCCTTTACAAATGAATGAAACAGTTAACCACTTCATTGTTATACTGCAGAAAATAATGTATGTGGGGGAAAAAGGCTTAGCAGAAGGGTTGAAGTCTTTGCAGATGAAAATGTTTTCATAATGCTTTCTGGCTTTCTTTATTCAAATTCATGTTTTGTCTCCATGAATGTGAGTTCTAGTGCTTTTGAACTTCCTTGACATCCTTCCATAATCCCCAGCCCAGAGTTATACCTTCCTTGCTAGATAGTTTAATAGCAAGTCCACATGACCCCCCAAAAAAAAAAAAAGTTACAATGCTACGGTTAGATGCAGTGCGTCATGTGTGCACAATATAGCCAGGAGTGTACAATCTGTGGCTCATGTGCCTAAAAAAAATCCACTTACATCCCCACTTTCTATTATACCACCTTTCACTGAACATCTCTGATATATGCAAATTCACAAGGTTCTCACCAATCATACTGAATTGAAGACTTCATTAATTAACTCTTTTAAAAACATTTCTTAGACATCCTCCCCTCAAAGGTTTTAATAGATTATTATGTATGTGGTTTCTATTGTTTGCCAAAGAGATTGGGTCAAAGCTCTTTGGGGCCCAGGCATGATTCCCTTCATGTATTTTAGAAAGGATGTTTCATAATGAACTCCACTTCAAGGCTATTGTTTCTATGAAAAAATAACTATACAATAGAGAATTTCTATTATAAATCAGTTGTAATGGAGAAGCTATTAAGAAGTAATACCAGCTGGTGATTGCATTCTGTAGTATTTTTGCAGTGTAATCTCATAAAGTAGAAAACAGCATAATTGTTTCTTGCCTACACCTCAGTAAGCAGAAGCCAGCACAGTGTTTGTAAATGTCTGTGTATATAAAATACCATCTAGCTCCCTCTTCCCAGCAAGGATCCTGCTTTCTTCTTTCTAAACAACTAAGGGTATGAAGCTGGGCTGTGCGGGAGGTGCAGAGACCCACAGAAGCAGGACAGAGGACAGCCATTGCCAAAACCGGTGTCTGGAACTATGGGATGGGGGTTGGAGGGTCTCAGAACTGCCTGAACTTGAATTACTAAATAATTTCTCAAATTTGCTCTCATCATTTTTCATTTAACCACAACTAAAATTTATTTTTCATCATGATTTATTGTAGACACAGCAGGTGTGTGTAAACACACATACAAGTGACAAAAAAGAGTCTCTTGAAATAATACTTATGTTTGTTGCATTCTGGGTCATAGCATCTTTTCTATTCTATTCCACCCAATCTCCTTTAACCTATTCTTTTTTTTTTTTTAATGCCAGACATAAGTACACATTAGTATTATTACCCGCCAATGAGTTTCCATCCTCAATTTGATAAACCCTGGTCTAGAACCATGCCTGTCCTGCCCTCAGTGTCCTAGATTATTATTTTTTATTGTATTTGTGATGACTGTAAGGTATTTCTTTAACTTCCTTCATTTAGGAATTAAACCAACTTAGGCAGTGAAGGTAAAGAACTGTCTGCTTTGGAAATGGAAAGAGTATTTATGGTCCTAACATGTAGAAATGACAAGAGTGTCTTCCCCAAACCTGCTAAATGGCTACGTTCTCTGTAGGCTCGGAGAGGGGAGCAAATGCTATGGTGCATTGCTGGTAACCTTGGCAAATAAAAACACAGATTTTATTCCCCACCCCCCAAAAAAATTGTTTCTTAGTTCTATATATGGGACAAAATCCCTCATAATACTTATTAAACAAATGCAAAGTCCCAAACATCAACATATGAAGATAAAACAGACACTTATGCTTACCAGGCCCTGTACTAGACATTTTGCATCCACTAAGCCACCTAATTCTAAGTGAATATTAAACACTCTGAATAAAAGATGATACTCATGTTAATGTTATTGCTTTCCTCAATATTGACACAACAGAAGTAAAGATCCTCAGGGTTGCAGAAGATGAGTTAAACTGAATACTCTATACACATTTTTGGTGCCGCTACTCTTGAGAATCATTTAGTGATAAGTATGAGAAGGTCCCCACATGTAGGAAGTCTAAGGAAAATCAGCTCTCAATTCTTTCATTCATTTTTACTCAGTATCACCACTTAGCAATCTTCCTCCATTCAGAATTCTTAGAACAATTCTTGTGTACTCTGCTCACATATCCCTATCATACTATATAGTGGCTTTACTTGTTTTTCACTTATATTTTTGTTATTTCTAGTCGTTGAACTTTGGAAAATAGTGAATATATTAAACACACACTTCTACCTCCTAATCAGGCCAATCATAATGTATATATTAGAAAACTTGGTACATTAATGTTAGAATCAAAATATGTGTTTGTGCTTCTTTGCAAATGGTTTTAGTTTACAGAATGTTAATGCTGATCAAAAAAAAAAAAGAGGGGCACCTGGGTGGCTCAGTGGGTTAAAGCCTTTGCCTTCAGCTCTGGGACTGAGCCCCACATGGCTTTCTGCTCAGCAGGGAGCATGCCTTCCTCCCTGCATACCTGTGATCTCTCTCTGTCAAATGAATAAAATATTTTTTAAAAATATAAAGAAAAAAAAAAAGAATTTGGCCATTCTCAAGATAACCCTAGGCAAATACCCCATCTCCAACTGGAATATCCATGTCCAACTGCAAAATAATTCATCATAGAAAAATATGGACTTATAGAAGCTAAAATAAGTGACTGCATCAATGAATCTCAAAAAAAAAAAAAAAAAAAAAACGCCCACTGTGTTCTCACAGGTGTCTACCATCATTAGGTAGCTATTTTTGTTTAAGAAATTTACAGGATGTTGGTCACCTATAATTCTTCCACTCTCTCCTGAATACTGAAAATACAAGTACACAGGTGCAACTTCACTAAAGCCTTAGATAAACAGCACTTTTAAAAGCAACAGCACTCTACCAGTCATTTCTTGTGTAAGTTCTGAATGCTGAAACAAAGCCCCATTTCTGGATTTTAATGACTCATTTGAATATAACAGTTGCTTTCGCCACTAAAATTTAAAAAAAAAAAAAAGTTGAGCTATTGGTGGGCTGTTTTATTACTCAGATTTCTAAAGAAGTTGCTTCAAGTTACTTTTAAGAGGGGTCAGCATTTGCACAGATTTAACTGTTCCCTGAAATGGATCTCTTTGCAAAATATCCCCAAATCCATGATAAATTGTTAATGTGAACCATGAATTTAGTTAACACATAACCAACATGCAATTCTTATTTTAGTCTAAATCTTCTAAGGTCAGGATGTAATAATAGCTGCCAGCACACTCTATATTTCTGTATCTTCATCTCAGAACTGGAGCTTTCCTTAGGGAAACATGCTTGCTTTTCAGAGAGGGTCTGAGTTAACTTGTCTCTCCAGGAATTTTTACATGCGAGATTCTTTAATTTTATGAAATGTATATGAGGCAACTCATTACATATACTTCAGAATTCTTGTTTGCAGAACTGTATGCCAGTGGCTACTGGGCCAAATCTATCCTGCAGAATGATTAAACTTGGGTCATAAAATGTTCAGGGGGGGGGGGACCTTCCTTTAAATTAAATGGTCCCATTTAAAAATCCAAAAGTATTAGGTATAAAGTCAAATTTAACCTTCAGTTTTGAAAAAAATCAATGATCTAATAATACCAGGCCTCCTTTCTCCCATGGCAATCCTAAACTCAGCACTGCCATACAGACTGAGCTACACACTCAGTCTTCCCAGAAGGCAGCCCCAGAGGGAGTGAGACTTCTTGGGTTTTTAGCAAGACATTCATCCACATTTACGTGAAAATAACTTTGTTTACCAACCGAATTATCTTGAATTGATTTACACCATCCTTCTTCCTGGAATGCTTTCCCTCCTATTATTCAAGGCACAAAATCTTTTGGTAGACCAGCCAAAAATTAATCCCACTTTATCAGAAATGCAATTTAGTGCAATGGATTATAACTCTCCCAATGCATCTGTATTTTAGTCATTTGTGTGGAGGTTGTCTTTTTTTTTTTTCCTGAAGCTATGTCCTTTTTATTCCCTAACATCACATTGCAAAATACCTTGCACATGATAAGCTAAGTGCTTGCCAAAAAATGATCTTAAGAAAACATATATTTATGCTTTAGGACAGAGGTCGATACACTACACCCATAGGCCAAATTTGACTGCCATCTGTTTTTGTACGACCCATGAATCAAAAAAATAATGTTTGACGACACATGAAAATCATATGAAATTCAAGTTTCAGTGTCCATCTATAAAGTTTTATTGGAAGACAAGATATGTTCACTTGTTTATGTATTGTCCATGGCTGCTTTCACATTTTAACAGCACAGAAGTTACGACAGAGACCATATGGCACACAAAGCCCAAAATACTTAGTATCTAAATACTGCATGAAAAAGTTTGCCAACACCTGCTTTAGGAAGGAATATGTCTAAGGGAGGAATAATGACTTTCCATCAAGATAGACATGCTTTTTTTCCCCCTTAATACTACCATCTACCTTTTCAGGCAAGTCATTTAAGTTCTCTGAGCTACTGAGTTATGGAATGATATCAGCATTAAAGGGGTTTTGATTAAAAGATAAGTAATATTGGCCGCCTGGGTGGCTCAGTGGTTTAAGCCTCTGCCTTCGGCTCAGGTCATGATCTCAGGGTCCTGGGATTGAGCCCCATATCAGGCTCTCTGCTCAGTGGGGAGTCTGCTTCCTCCTCTCTGTCTCTGCCTGCCTCTCTGCATTCTTGTGATCTCTGTCTGTCAAATAAATAAATAAAATCTTAAAAAAAAAAAAAAGATAGGCTACTTGTGACCTCTGTCAAATAAATAAATAAAATCTTTAAAAAAAAAAAAAAGATAGTCAATATTTTAATGCAGTGCAGTACAATAAATGAGACTTGATACTATGGCCTCTTTTTGCTCAGTGCCTGCATCAAACTTTTGATTACATCTAATGGAGGAATGGTAATTTATGAGAAGGTAGTCTAATAAATGGCTTCGCTCATTAGAGCGCCCTATCTACAAGGCATTGTCCTTATCTTCACACTAGTTGTGAACACTGCCACCTTGTTCAGTTATCTCGTTTGAGCAAATAATTTTAAGTATTATGTCTAAGACAAAAGGTCCTTATTAATCTATGGAGGGTGATAACTTCAAAAAAACATGGGGCGGGGGGAGGAATCTTTATAATACCTACTGAATCAGTTCTCACTGGGAGACAATTCTGCAACAGGTATTACTCTCCTTTCTGTCTTCAAATAATTACTCACCAAAACAGTATCAATGGGAAACTCAACCAAAAAAGCAGGAAAGAGCTTTCAAAAACCCCATGAGGCAGGAAAAAAACATTAGATTCTTTTATATCAGTGTTAGTCTAATGTTTATTTTCTCTCTTCTCCCATAATAGGAATAATGGACACAGCACTGAGTATTCTAAATTTGCTTTGCTGCATAAGCAAGCAAAAAGGGAAAAAAAGGCATGTGTGGCATCGTATATGCTGCAGAATCATTTCTTAAGTAAAGATAGATGGCTACTCAGAAACCCATGCAGTACATTGTTCAACAGCCTTTCTTCCTAATTATCCATATAAATAAGCTCTGTATATGCCCCCTTCATGTGTTTTTTATAGATATGTCTGAGCTTAAATATCATTCACATGTATCCACACACTCACAGGATGGGAATGAAAAGCTCTCATTTCCTATTCAAAAAAGTCAGGGAACGTATTTTAAAATCTGACAAAAGAACAACTTGGAAATGAAAAACTGATCTGGAGACTAAAAACCCAGGAGTTCTACTTCAAAAACTTAAGGCTGATAAAAACACACATACAGATTGCCATCTGCCTTTACAAATCTCCCAGAGGCACATCCAGACGGCACTTGATATTGCAGAGGTTCTAAGAACAAGAGGACCATGGGACACTGCCATGAAAAGTGAACAGGGAAATACCATCCCCAGTATGCATATGTTCTTTGAATAATACTTAGTAGTGCTTCATGTCAACAGGCAACACCAAGCAATGTCACAATGGCAGCAAATGATCCCAGAGTGGCCTGCATTCCTTAAGTCCACCAAGAGCAACGTTCATCAGCCTTCCTCATTCATAGGATGGAAACAGCAAATAACGTTCACATGCTTGGAATAAACCATGACTAAGTCACCAGAGCAATGAAAAAAGGAGCCTACACATGTCCCTCTCACATATCAGCAGACCCTATAAAGTAATCCAGGTAAAAAACTGAAGTCACAGGTTCAGAGAATATGGATTCACGAGTCACCACGCCATTGCGTGCCACCATGCCCCGTTGCACACTTCCGCGGTCCTTGAGTTTTCTTTCTTGACCACCTTCCACAGACAAATCATGGGCCTCTGACCACTACACATGAAGTCTAAGAAAAGAACAGTTTTTTCTGTGTAAGAGTCTCCCAAGGTCACTCATCACAAGCAGGGGTTCGGATCTACCTGAACGAAGAGACAGTGCTCTCCTTTTTTTTTTTTTTTTTTTTTAAACTGTCCTTTTAGTTAAAAGGAACAAATTGCTTCCTGTTTAAGTGACAGGTGGGAATATTACTTTTGTCTCCAGCGGTCCCATAAATAAGAAGAGTAAACCCAGGAAATATAAAAAGAAAAGTAGTAAGTCAAATACCAAGATAAAAGCTTAATTCCTTAGCTGCCAGGCAGAAGCTGGAAGAGGAAGCATTTGGGAAATCTAATGGGCTGCTAGAGGAATAGGAGGTTTTCTGCCTTCCTTTCCCCTGCCCCTCCCCCCATCCTGCCAATAAGACTTTTATTGTTCTTCTCTTCTTTGTAAGCAGTAAATATCCACAATGCAGCATGACCAAGAAGCTCACTGTTTTACACTCAGTACATGCTCTTCAGATACAGACTGTTGTGCAAACATTTCATTATCACCAGTATTTTCATCTCAACCATGTATCATGAATTTTATGAATAGTAGAACTGGAATGACACGAAATTTCACAAACATGCAGTGCAATGGTAGAGTTATTTTAGTTTCATTTCTTGCATCAATGATTTGATTAATGAAAAAAAGTTAATAAATAATAAGGTTACAGAATCATTTTCATGTATATGCTTATTTAGTGATGAACAGATGAATTCTAACATTTCATCCATGTCTGTAAGTCATTTGCCTTCTTGTTTTCATTAACACTGTTCAGAGAAATTAATGCGGTATTCCTTGTGGACATTGGGAGCTGCCAGAATACTGGCAATCAGTGGGCAGCTACCAAAACTGGCTCAGCCTCTCCTTGCCACAGTTGAAAAATAAAAACTCTAGAACCTATTTAGTAATGTGATATTGCTTGAAAATGATGAAAGTTTTATCACAAAACATAAAACAACTATCTCTTCCCATAGTTTCTTCAAATTACAGACATAGATATGTACATATGTTAAGATGTGTACATAATTTGATTCTTCCCTACCACTTACTGTCCTCATAAAGTAATTTGAAATTTAAAAATATCTCTATCAAAAATAGCATCCCATGATGCATATCTAATCACAGAATTCTTTCACTTGACATTGTCTCAAACTTAAAGTGTCGGCTGATGTTCAAAGAAAACAACATGCAGAAGTAAACCTAAATTGTATCTGCATATCTCATTCATGAGGGGGAAAAGAAAAGGCACATGAGAAGTTAGGGCTCACTGACAACACAAGAACAAAGAGCCTGGCTAGTTTTCAAATTAAAATATTCTGCAGGTTTTGAGTTGGGGTTTGGATCTGAAAGTAATGCAGAGGCAGAACTGGTTCCTCTGAATGGGCAGTTTTTTATGTCTAAGATTTTAATTTACACATGTCAACGGCCAGGGTTGGGGTGTGGGTGAGGCTCTCAACGGATGGGTGGTCAATGACAGGTCGCTTTAGGAAGTCAGGGAAAGGATCCCCAAGGAATACCCTTGCAGGCTTTTTCACTGCTAGAGTGCTTGAATGGTACATTAAGCAAAAAGAAAAGTTTTAAGACTTCAAGGAAACAGAAAATAGAAAATATGTGGAAAATGGATACTACAGAGTTGACGTGAAATTAGAGAAAAACACATAAACTCCTTGCATTGTACTTGCCAGTGAGGACAACCAAGGAGTGGTCATTACTTTTATGCAAGCTTAAAGACATGGACTGAAACTGGAACAGTGAAGAAATAAATGGTCTAGTTCCACACATGAGTATTTTATATAATCAAACGCATAGAATGATTAGCAAGATGGTACAGATAGAGAATGAAGGAAATGCACACTATATTTAAGAGCCCAATCTCCCAAACACTCAGCAATATGTAAGATAAATCACCAAGAGTTACTTGAAGCAATAACATTAGTACATGCTCACAATCCATTCCAGAAAAGCCATGTAGGATTTTTTAAAGGGAAAGACAAAATAGACACAGAAGCCAGGACTAGGACTTATTAATGATCAATCCCATTGAAAAACAAATGGGATTCTGATCTCCTAAGTCATTTGGCACACCAAGGCAAGTTCTGGTTACATATTACTAATGAAGTGTCAAGTATTTTGACTTAGAGTAGCTCAGTATTGAAAGAACCACTTTCAATAGCCCAACCACCCTGGGACGCTTCAGTTTCTATCCATTCTCTTAAGGCTCTTCACCTTAAGGGTAGCTGGAAGAAGTAGCAAATATACAGAAGTGGTTTTAATTGACAAATCCTTCCAATGTACACCTAGGCTGTCATGCACATATACACCATGCATATATACATCTTCTGAACGCTGGTCAAAAACAATACTCTCCGGAAGGAAACATTGGTTCTTTCTGTAAAAGGACCAATGTTCAACACACCCTACCCCAAAAAGGCTTAGTGCAGTTCAAAGCTTCATAGGGGGGAAATTTAGGCAATCTAGGTCAAGAAGCCACTGAGCCATGAATTGGTCATGTGACTGGAGGGAAAAGGGCCCCAATAAGCCACACTGTTCTCATTTATAAGATGGGCATGGCCTGGAATACACAAGTGTATATACAAAACTATACGCATGTGTATGGATATAAATAGAACCCTGTTTTATCAAAGATTACTGTTATCAATGTATTTTCTTTCTTCCTTACCAAGTATTTCTTCCTTAAAAGATATGCACTCTGGTAACTCAGCCCCCCCCCCTTTATTTAAGGGTTTATTTATTTACATGAGAAAGAAAGAGAGGGAGAACGTGAGTGGGGGGAGTGCATGGGGAGGAGCAAGGGAGTGGGAGGGGCAGAGGCAGAGAGAATCTCAAGCAGAATTGGCACGAAGTGTAGAGCCCAATGGGGACTCGCTCTCACAACCCTGAGATTTTGACCAATGTTAAAACTAAGAACCACATGCTCAATCAACTGGGCCACGCAGATGCTCCAATGGCTTATTGTTCACAAGTCTCAGTAGCTTTTTCTAACTCCATCTTCTTCCAACTCTCTTTTTTCCTGAAGTAATTCCTCAACTTCCACTTTATCTTGCTAACCTGGAGGAGCTCTTCCGTATCTTTGCTCTGTCTTTCCTTTCCTGTCATATCTGCCCCTGGGTTTGGTCTACCTCCTGTAACTCTCCATCCATTAGGCTTAAACAGGCTCCCCAGTCGCTATCACAATGAAAACCCCTCCCTGTCTCAATCTCCTGCTGGGATACCAAGTGCTCCCCCCACAACCCTCCCCCACAACACTGGAATCTACTCTTGATTTTTACAGACTTGCAGCTCAAACCACCCACTCCTTGAGCATTTCAAAACTCAGTATGCTCAAAACACATCCAAATTCTTGCCTCCTGTGTTTATTATTTCTTTTAATTGACTCATTACCTCCCCGCTCAATTTGGAAACCTCAGAAGTCTTCTTCGATAATCTCTTCTCCCTCACCAGGTACAACCATCCAGTTGTTTGTCATACTTTTTCAGTTTTAACTCTGTAATTTCTCCCATCTCCCACCTTACCTTATGATTCCAACTGCCCTACTTTGGGCATAAGTTATCCCTCACTTCATATACCAATAACCCCAAAGTGGGCATTTTCTTTAAGTTTTTCTTCCTTCCTTTCTATCCTACAAATATCCTTTGGGGACAATGGTCTTATAGCAAATTCAAGACTCTATCTGCTTAACAATTTCTAGCCCTAGTTTCCAATGGAAATATGACTCTATTTGATACCATATCATATAATTGAAATTTGCTGAGTAGAACCTAAATGTTCTCATAAAAAAAATATGACATATATAAAATTTGCATTGTTTGGTAATAAAAAGGAAAATAAAACAGGTGAAATTAACTTTAATCACCCAATCACCCAATATATTAATATTTTTCAATATTCAGTCAATATAAATATTGCTATTGGGATGTAATCCATTCATTTTTCAAAATATGTCTGTGAAATTCAGTATTTTACACTTAAAACAAATCTCAGTTTGGATTAGACATACTTCAAGTGCCCAATAGTCACATATGGCTACCATATTGGACAGTGTAGATCTACAGAAATAACAGCTTGGGTTTGAAATGTGGTTACACTTAATAATGGCATGTAACTTTAGGCAAGGTAGTAATCTCTCTGTACCTCAGTTTCCTTCTATTCTATAAAGTAATAATATTTATAATAATACCTATCTCAAAGGGTCTTTGCAATAATTAAATAGATTAACAGAAATAGATTGCTTAAGTTGGGACTGACATGCAAGAAAGCCTCAATATACATTAGTTGTCATTATAATCAAAGCTATTCCATACTTGCCATGGATAACCAGCAACCAATTCTATGTCATACTTTTCTCCACACTTAAATAATCCTTCTTGCCTTTTATGGGCTGAATGTCTGTGTCCTCCCCCAAATCATATGTTGAAGCCCTATCCCCCAATTTAACAGTATTAGGAGGTGGGGACATTGGGAGGTAATGAGGTTTATATGAAGCCATGAGGATGGGGCCCTCATGAAAAGATTAGTGTCCCAACCAGAAGAGACCAAAGAGCTTAATCTCCCTGCCATGTAAGGACCTAGAAAGAAGACAGGTGTCAGCAAGCTAGAAATAGTGACCTCACCAGGAAGTGAATCAACTGGCACCTTGACCTTAGATGTCTCAGCATCCAGAATTATGAGAAATAAATTTCTGTTTTTAAAGCCACCAAGCCTATGCAGCTTAAATAGACTAACACATTGTTCCATTCTCTTAGGTTATGTCCAATTTTAACATAACGGTTATATCCATGGGCTGTGGAGTGAAGCAGTCTTCTAGACTGGTTTGTAAATTCTGGCTCAAACTTTTGTTAGCTATTTGAATTTTAGAAAGTTCCTTAACTTGTCAGAGCTATCAGTCCCTCATTTATAAAACAGGAATAATAACAGTATAAAGCTCAGAAGGTTGCCAAAGGAATTAAATGATATAATCCACACAAGGCCCTTAGCTCAATGCTTGGTACCAAGTAAAGCACTCAATACATGTTCACTCTATTTTTATTTTAAGAACCAGGTCAAATGCTGTCTTACCCATGAATATTTTTCCTTCTTCATTTTTTAAAAAGACTTTATTTATTTATTTGACAGAGAGAGATCACAAGTAGGCAGAAAGGCAGGCAGAGAGAGGTGGGGAAGGAGGCTCCCCACTGAGCAGAGAGTCTGATGCGGGCCTCGATCCTAGGATCCTGAGATCATGATCTGAGCTGAAGGCAGAGGCTTAACCTCCTGAGCCACCCAGACACCCCATCCTTCTTCATTTTTTTTTTTTTAAGATTTAACTATTTATTTGACAGACAGAGATCACAAATAGGCAGAGAGGCAAGCAGAGAGAGGAGGAAGCAGGCTCCCTGCAGAGCAGAGACCCCGATGTGGGACTCAATCCCAGGACTCTGGGACCATGACCTGAGCTGAAGGCAGAAGCTTTAACCCACTGAGCCACCCAGATGCCTCCCTTCTTCATTTTTTTTAAAAGATTTTTTTTATTTATTTGAGAGAGAGAGAAGCACAGCAGGAAGGGATGGAGAGAAAGAGAGAGAGAGAGAGTCTTAAGCAGACTCCATGCAGACTGTGGAGCCCAATGTGGGACTCAGTCTCACAACCCTGAGACCATGATCTGAGCCAAAACCAAGAGTTGGATGTTTAACCTATTATACCATCCAGGTGTCCCAACGTTCATTTCTGTAACTTCTCCCTTCCGAGAACTTCCATTCCATTCTAGTCTCTTTCATCAGCATTTTTTTTTTAAGATTTTATTTATTATTTATTTGACAGAGAGAGAGATCACAAGTAGATGGAGAGGCAGGCAGAGAGAGAGAGAGAGAGGGAAGCAGGCTCCCTGCTGAGCAGAGAGCCCGATGCGGGACTCGATCCCAGGACCCTGAGATCATGACCTGAGCCGAAGGCAGCGGCTTAACCCACTGAGCCACCCAGGCGCCCATCATCAGCATTTTTTTAAATAGGATTTTAAATCTTAGCATTTTTCTTCTCTCACTGTTTACATGTGTCTCCTTTCCCTCCTAGACAGACAGCAACCCAATCCATCTAAGCCTCCTCAATACCACTTATCACAATGCCTTACACAAGATCGACACTTGGGAAATGTCTGCTGAATGGCTGTTCCAAAAGAGAACCAGGGTTGCAGTGTGTGGGATAAACTGCAGAAGGGAAGAGAAAGAAGGCAAAGAGATGAAGGGCAAGGTTAGGGCAATAGTTCAAGTGAAAGATGATAAAGACTGGAGCGGACTACGGAAAACTGAGCTGCAAGTGGAGAAAACAGAGAACGACAAGGAAGTGTCATTTAGGGACACCCTCCGTCACAGCATAAACACTGCCTTCTCGCTACTCATCAGTATGTTCATAAGATGAATGCTACTGACCAAAATCAGGATTCCTTTGGTAGTGCCTTGTGTAAATGCATACACATGGGTTTGCTTATGCGTGTGTTCATGAATTTGCCATTATTCATGAGTTAATAAAAACTGCATCTGTACACAGCAGAAACCCAATCCTTTTAGCTCTGCTAAAAGCTCACAGAAAGACAAAATATACCCAGAGATACTTAAAAACACTTTTATGTGATGAGTACTTTAAGACAGCTTATCACTTAGGCAATAGTCAATTAAGTTAGTTTGAATGAGCACTGCATTTCCAGGAGTCAGTTAATTAATCAACTGATACATTTGCGACAATAGCTACTTTAAGAGCTAAATAAAATTGTGGGTTTTATTTAATCTTATGCGTTTCCTGAACTCTAACAGCATTTCCAATGCACATTATTTTGTAAGTCCCTGAAATGTTTTCCTAGTCACCCTCAAGCTTACAAAAATCCAATATGTGGGGTTATCAATGATCAAGGTTATAAGAACAAACTATGCCAACAATGCCTGCCTTGTTTTTCTCCAGATTTTCACATTCATACCCTGATAAACTGTCAAGATTTAAATGGGATAAATGAAAAGCATTTCAAGATTTAGGGCGCTGCAAGTGAGGAGGATGATTTGAAATAAGTTTATCGGTGAAAACAAGGAGGATGTCAAGATTTATAAGCATAGATCAGCGTCATCTCCATTTCACTAGTATCAGTGCCATCAAATCATATTACACTGCACGCAAATACCACAGAAGAAATGACAGTCATTGGAGTTTATGGCGACAGTTTACTTGAAGTGCTACATGCAACACCACACACTCATTTTCTCAGTGATTACAAGGGTGGCATCATTAAAGCAATTGAAAAATACCCCTCAATTACTTCAGGGAGGACTTAAAAAGTTTATTCTGCTTTGAAAGCTTTCCTTGGCCAAGACGGGATGAAAGATTAGCACAGAAGGTGATTCACATTAAGGTGACAAAGACCAGGATGGATCATGGGATTCGGGCACTCAAAGATGTCGTGTCCTGTGCCACAAACTATTGCCTTTAAAACAAGCAGAGACTATGATTTTCAAATGCAGCCCAAACACGTGAATTTTGTTTGTATTGTTCGCGGATGTTGTCCATTACTAAATCCATACTATTAAAGGAAGCCAAGGCTCATGTTTGGTGATGATATATTTTATCTTTAATTACGTAACAACAGTTCTTAAAAAATTATTTAATCGGGACACCTGGGTGGCTCAGTGGGTTAAAGCCTCTGCCTTGGGCTCAGGTCATGATTCCAGGGTCCTGGGATCGAGCCCCACATCGGGCTCTCTGCTCAGCAGGGGGCCCGCTTTCCCCTCTCTCTCTCTGCCTGCCTCTCTGCCTACTTGTGATCTCTCTCTGTCAAATAAATAAATAAAAGCTCTAAAAAAAAATTATTTAATCAATATGATCTGAATCATCTCCTAAGGCGTAATCTATGGTCTCATCTATGACACATTTAGGGACATGATGAGGGGCATAGGCTGCCTTCATAATTCTTGAAAGAGGCAAATAAAGTTTATGGGTTAATAAGGCTCTGCAGAATAGAGACTAGGCTAGGTTACGGGGGTTGGTGTGGTTGGGGGGGTGGTGTTTATTGCTTCTTACACTATTTAAGCCAGGACTGTAGCTACGTAGGTATAACATCACTGAAGAGCTGGTTTCTTCTGCTATCTCTGATCCATAGGCACAGAATCAGCATTTCCCTCAGGCTGGTTTTTCTGATTACAGGATGGCCACCTGCAGCAATTAGGATTTTAGGATTCATCACTTAGACACAGTAGAAGACAGGGTACTTTCCACAAAGTTTGAACAAAATGTTATGGCCAAAAATTTGCCACAAGCTTAGCAATTGAGGCCAGTCACTGGAGCAAATGAGATAGGTCCATCTTTGGAGCTTTGCATGGTACCAGTCTTACCCAAGCTCCATGGCTGTTTCATACTGCAGAACAGAGTAGGTGTTGGAACCACCACCACAAGATCTACTGTCAGGACAACTGAAGATCATCCTCCCTTCTCAGATTAATGGCTACTTATTTTCACAAGTAGTTTTTAGGTATTATAAAGTGCCAGAAGAGAAGAATTTGATGAAATAAGAACCCCTTGGAACTTTTACAGAAATATATTTTCCATATGGTGTTTTAACTAGGCATCAACAATGATTTCAGTTATCCAAGGAAATATCTCTTTCCAAAAGACTTATATTTACTCAACTAGTCCTACTAGAGGATTAAAATGAAAAACACAATAGAATATAGTCTGTAAAGTCTAGAATTTCCACATGCATTAAGGGCTTGTCTATAGTCACCAAGCAATGTCACGTGAAATCTGAACTCATCCTACAAATAACTTAGTATATGAAGGCAATCCATTCTCAGGACGTACTCCCATATGAAATCAAAAAGTCCCATTATCTTAATTCTTTTGGTTTCCTGTTGGGGTAGTACATGGCAAAAAACATTTGTAAAATGGCCAGGTTTTTTATTTCATAAATGTCTAGATTTATGGTGTCCAAAATAAATAAAAGGCAAGCTACACACATACTTTAAAGTTTCCAGGATCCACATTTAAAAAGTTAAAAGAAACAAGTAAAATTAATTTTAATAATACCTTTACTTAACCAAATATATCTAAAATATTATCTTCTCAACATCTAATGAATATAAAATTACTGAGACATTTTAAATCTTAATATTTTTGGTACCAAGTCTTTGAAAAACTGTGTGCAGTTTATACTTACAGTACACTCATTTTGGACTAGCCACACATGGCTAGTGGCTTCCATATTGGGCAGTAAACATCTACAGTTTCTAATATGGTTAAGCAATTAACTAACAGGTAATTAAGTAATGAAACAACAATCTCCTTGAGTTCTTGATGATTCTTACTTCATGGCTTATACGCTGGCTTTATTCCAAAAAATAAATTATTGAAGTAGTAGGTACTACCGATTATAGTAGGGTACTATACTTTGATTTCAAAGACAAGTAGACATCTTGATATAACCACAAAGATTAGGAACATCACTTAAAATCTTAGAGACTGTTCTCCTTGTCTCTAAGATAGAAGTAATACTATTCTATCTCACTATTTTTGTGAATTAGAGGAGCTAAGTAAAGGGCTTCCACAGAATGAGGTCCATCCATTAATATCATTAGTATTATTAACTTTGTTGTCATTACTATTGTTCCTTCCTTTCCTGGCTTCTTCTCAAAATGCAGGAGGGTTCTCTTTCTTCTTAGGTCTCCGGCTCTTAAACTTTTTTGACAGCAACTGAGTGAGAAATACATGAACTATCAGGACTCAACACACATATTAAAAGGAAGGCTTTAGAAGGATTAGGATATTGTTGGATTTTTTTTTTTCACTGCTATATTCCAAAGGCCTACAAGTGCTCAGCAGAATATACTTACCAAGTGACCAGTGCATGCTGATAGATCCTACTCCAACCCTTTTTAATTCTAATTTACCCATTTTAATAAGAAACACTGGTCATGATCCACTCGGTTGACTTTTTTACCCACTACTTAGTGGATAAAAAATTAAAATTTAAATTTAAAAAAAAATTTTTAAATTAAAAATTAAAATTAATTAATTTTAGTGGAAAACTGTAACCCATGCTTTGTTCTGGGTCTTCATTCCACTCACGAGGCACACGTCTTGAGGTAAACCGAGGTAACTTGCTCTAAACACAAGGCGATGTAGAACCTTCAAGTTATCCTCAACTCACCCTTTTCTCTCACACCCCACAACTATCCTACCAGCAAAGAGTCATGATTCTACCTTCAAAATAAACCCAAAATTTGACCACCAACCCTACCACCACCCTGAAGTCAGCTGCCGTCACCCTTGACTGATGGCTGCACTCTTAACTAGTGCCTCTGCTTGCTCACTTGGCCTTCTACAGTTAATCCACAACACGAGGTCCAGCAAGGCTCTTTTAAAAAATAAGTGAGATCAAATCACTTCTCTATTCCAACCATGCTATGGCTCCTGGGGCCATTTAGAATAAAAGTTCTAAATTTCTCAGTCATTTACTTATTTTCTGCTATATCCATCCCCACATTACCTCTTGGCTCTCACCTGTCGCTTCCCTCCTGGTCCAACCAGGCTAGCTTTTCAGCTTGACATATGTTAGAACATTTGCATGGACTGTTGACTTTGCCTGGAGCTCTCTTCTCTAAATATCCACAAGGTCAACTTGCTCACCTCTAAGTCTTTGTTCAAATGTTAACTTCTTGATGAGGACTGATCTTATTTAAAATGGCAATCCACATCCCAATCTCCCACACTCTCACCATATTTTGCTTCTCTTCCCCATTGCACTATCATCTTCTAACTTAATGCCACATTCCACCTCACCATGACAAAACATAAATCCCACAAGGACAAAGAGCTCTGTCAATTTTCTTCACTGAAGACAATGTATGTTGCATAAACAGATGCCAAAAAAAGTATGTTTGAAGCCTAATGGTTTTTTGTTTTTTTTTTTTTAAGAAAATCAGTCAAATGCATCCTAAGAAAAAGTCCTGGCCAGAAATTACTTTTGCCTTTTTGCCTCTTTGTTGCAGGAGGAAGCATGCAGAGACAAAACAGAAAGAAATGGAAAAAAATGTATAACATAATGGAAATTGAAAAGATTAAATATGAGAAGATAGAAAATGCAAATTGTCAAACATTTGCTGTGTTTATCTGGTTTATATCATTGGCTGAACACCACTCTAAGTAAGCAAATTCCCACAAAGTGTTTTTGCTTGCCATTTGTTGTAAGACAGTCCCTATATCATGAACAGAGTTTCAATTTTAATACATAAAAAATGACCCATATTGATTAGCAAAATATCACACTCACAAACCTCTTAACCTAAATTTTATAGATCCTAGAGGAGTACCAAAGTATGTAAAGAACTCTATACAATCAATGTTCTTTAGAAAATTGGTAAAAGTCCAATTCTTCTCTATAATTATAAAAATTACCACTTTTCTAAATAACTCTACCTAAAATTTATCATATATTAATCCAATTCTTTCCTACAAATCCTTATAGATTTTTTATCAACATATCCAGAGGATCAAGTTGACCTTTAATTGTTTTATGATGTCTTAACATTCTAGCAAAATGGACACCACTTGTTCTTATAAATTTGCTCAAAAAATATGTAAAACATTTCCCCAAAATGCTGAAACAATCAATGCAAACTGGACATGGTTAAAATTACAATGGAAAATTTTAAGCCATTGATAAAGTGATCTTGTTTTCTGTGGCTACACTTCCACTTCCTGCGTTTATCTTCTTTTCAGTTAGTTGGGAAATTTCAAGGTTGCCCTATGAAACTTGATGTGGTGAGTAATAATATTGCGGTAGTACAATCCCTTTCATTTTGGTCCCCTCTACAACAATAAAACTCAAATCTGAAATTATGTAAATGAAAAAAAGAATCCAAGAAATGGGCATTTTAGTCTTGATATCTGTGTTATCTTTCTCCAATGATCACTTGGAAAGGCAAACATCTATAAATACTTGACCCTTCTTCCCTAGATGCAGATTAGTGGCAGTCAAAGATAATTTAGAAGCAAGACTGAGACATCACAGGGGAAAACCGATTTAAAAGAAACAAAAACTTCAAAAGTTGGAGGTTTTATTTTATAATCTCTTACTGATTATGAATTTTTGCCATATATTTTCATTTAAATACGTGAAAAATGTTTTAAGTTTGACATAAGAGCTTAAAAATCTACACCAATAAATGCACTTCTTCAAGTAACATGCTTAATCTGACAATCCATTTGTCCTCATTCCACATCAATTTTGCATTCTTAGAAAAGAAAAGTGACAGACTACTTTTGTAATTAGTTTCCTTAGGTATCCTAAAGGAATTGTGCTTAGGTAGAAAACTGGTTGTCTCCTCAAGAGATGGACACTGAATTTTTTACAGGGTGATGATCTCTGGAACTTATTTTCAGAGGGATGGGTCAAACAGGCAAATAAAAGGAAACACACACAGACACATGGACAGAACAGATACAATAAAATGGTATAATATTCAAATAAAAGCAAACATAAATGGAATGTATATACGTATTTACTATTTTTTCAGTTTTTTTTTAATGTGCTCTTTAATATTTCTAGTACAAAGAAGGAAAACAGTAAGGAAACCAAAAAAATTACATATACCACTTTATTTTTAAAAATTTTTCTTTTACTTTGCTACTCTTCTAGAAAACAAAACAAAAAGGAAATATATCAAATAATTTATGATAGATGCTTTCATATAACTGCTATGTGACTCATTCCTTTTTCTATTTTGCTCTAGATTTAAAATTTTCAAAAACTAAAAAAGAAAAAAGAATGTTTTTGATTCCTAAACTAAGTTGTTTGCAAGAGTAAAAATCATATTCTTTTTTAAGATTGTATATGAAAATACTGGCTTTTTTTAAAAAGCTTATATTCTCAATTGTATTCTAGAGATTACAACTTTTAGCTCCTTCTGGGAAAAAAGTCATAAATTAACATTCTCAAATTCTGATTAACTGTTACAGTTATCATACTACAGTAGGTTTGTATTATTAGGCATCTTTGCTATGGAGATAGAAAGGCTTGTGAAAATCAGGGAATTGGGAAGAGAACTGATTTTCAGAAGAGGAAATTAAAAATTTCTTTATGGGAAAAACATTTGCTTCTCTTTGCTACTGATGGAGTATAATTTCAACATTTAAAAATTATTTAACATATGGCTCATGTATAGTTCTAACCTCCATTTAGAAAATACAGCTTATTGTTACCTCCTAGGCAGCCAATGAATGAAAGCAGGATCAACTGTTTCCATGACAACATCATCTTTAATTGCCAAAAGCAAGAGTAACTCTTGTCCAGTCTCTGATGAATAGAATGCTTTGTCTTCAGGTAAATCCTTTAATCTGTAAAATATATGTACAAAGAAGTTAGACTTTAAAAAAAAAAAAGCTGCTTTAAAAAAATACATTTTCTTCTTTTCATAAAACTGTATCATTCACAGCCACTCAAAATCCTAAAATGGAAAAAAAAAATCCTAAAATGAAACAAATCTTTTGCGATACAAAAGAGAAGATTTATGAAATGTAGTTACTTTAAAAACAGTTTATGTGCAGCACCTGAGTGCCTTAGTCAGTTGAGGGTCCGACTCTTGATTTCAGCTTAGGTCATGATCTCAGGGTTATGAGATCAAGCCCATCTCTGGGGTTCAGAACTAAGCATTGAGCCCACTTGGCATTCTCTCTCTCTCCCTCTCCCCCTCCCTCATTTGTGCTCTCTCTCTCTCTCAAAAAAAAAAATTAATTAAAAAAATAAAAACATTTCATGTAATTGACATGCAGTTGGAAGCAGGTTCACAGAATTATAAATGTTCAACAACACTAAAGCATTAAATATTAACATATCAAATATTAAAACTTTTGCTAGGTAATAATTAGAACAAATAATATATTACCCTAAAATTCTAACCTTTCTCATTTGCTCTAATGATAACATTTTGGTAAAACTAAGAGTCAAATATGAAGATATCTTGAATATGAAGATATCACTGTCTCTGAATCCCTAATAAGACATATAAATTATAGATAGCATTATCAATGTTCATATTAAGCCTATTTTTTTCAGAGACAATTATAAAAATCCCCCAATTACATATACTGCATAAAACAGATCAAAAAACGAGAATGGTGGAGACTGTTCAGTCTGAGAATCTTGAAAATGAAATAATTTTTTTTCCTTTCTTGAATTTTCATGAACTTGAATGTGCTGATTAAAGAGAAAATAATTATATGGATACCTTGAATCATTTTCCACGGCCATTTGAAACTAGTTCAAGTTACGATCAATGATCAAGTAGGCTAGATCTACACACCTAAAATTGAATAATCTTTTCTGGACTGCTGAAACACAGCTGGTTTCATACAGGCGAACTGATGCTTTGACTATCATCCACGTTAGCAGAAAAGGTATAAAACTCTGATTCAGCAGTTGCTATGGATTGGGCTGTATTAGTTGTTGCTGAACCAGAGATAGAAATCTCAGCTTTCTCAAGACAGTGGTAGTTTACCAAGGGATCCCGATTTGTGATGTGATGTATTTGACTGGAATCAAGTGTGTCCAGATAACAATTTTGATAGTGAAAACATGACAACTTGCAATTAATTGTGCTTGTACATAATATCTTAAATCAGTCATTCCTCTAGTAATGTTGTCCCTGTGCACTTGTAATCTAATATATGTTCTTGCATGGGAAGTAAGATGGAGGTTGTAACAAAAATTCCAGAATTTGGGTATGATTTAATCCACAGGAATCTGAAACTGTAGAAATACAATTGGGAACTACTGTTCTAAGAACAGCAAGTTAGTAACTTTTACCATCATGGGATCTGTGACCATCTCTCACTAGCCCCATTACTACAAACTGCATATATCTTGGGTTCCGCTAACACAAACACTGCTAAATGAATTCAGATGCAAGCAGCTTACTTGGATGGTAAAGGACAAAGAGTCAGGGTATGAAGAAAGGAGACAAGGGGAAGAAGGAAGCCAATAAAGGATAAGAAATAAAGCCACCAATCCCTATGTTTGACAGGACCTTATTCTCACTGGGGAAACTCTGAAGGTCCAGACCCAGTAGAGTGTATGCCTCAGAGTCCTCCAAGACTTATTTGGAGGTGCCCAGAGTTATCCTTGCCAATGGACAAGGAAGCTGGAATATTTATACAATAACTCTCATTAGTTACGATTTGAAGGCTATTTCCAGGGAGTTTTACCCAGCACTTCTGGGTAATGGCTCCAGAGGCCAAAAACATGGCTTCAGGTAAAGAAATGTATATGGTGACAACTGAAAGCAGTGTGTGCACTGACATGATGAAAAACTAGAGGGTATATGTGGGGGAGATGTAGTGTCTATTACAGTGGGCCCGTGAACCTGAGAGTTTTTGAAGCTATTTTCCATACCATCAGATCCCAAAAGACTGAGGATCAAAATTACTTAACGATTTAAGCACACAAGTGAGGGCACACTTTCTGTCATTATCAACTGTCACACTGCTCAACCTTTTCCAGTGGCTGAGTTTCCCCACTTGCATCAGAGGCTTTCAGATACCAAGCCTTCCTTCTTTTATTTCTTCTCAGTCAGTGACACATTTTATGTCCATATTGTTTTTTACTAACTTGAACGATAACTGAAATCATTCGAGATTACATTTAACGTATAACTGACATCCATAAATGCTATAATCTCCTTGTAATCACTGAGCATGTAAGGAAAGTAGTCCAGAAACCATGAGAAGGGTAGCACAACTATACAAACTCACACACACACATACACATGCGTGTGTGTGCACAAAGTAGAAAGGCAAGAAATAAAAAAGAAAAAAAACTTTCAAATACAATGGCAGTCATAAAAGGCACGGAAACATGAAATGCAATGATATATGTGATGCGTCAGATTCATAAAAAAATTGAGAGTGATTGCAAGATCTATTAAAGACTGAAGGCAATGGATAAGTCTTGAACAGAGGAAAAGCTTGAGGAGTATAACAGTGACTGGACTGGTATCTCTTCCTCTGAGGACTTAAAGCTATCCAGGTTATACATGAAATTGAACTTGGAAAGGATGGGGTAATAACAAACATAAAAAGAACAAGTAGTTCGAATTGTCAAGAAAAAGAAAAGACAAACTTTAACAAAGCACCCTGTAGTACCGTCATCATAATCATTATTAAAAAACATCCAAGGGTACCTGACTGGCTCAGTTGGTAGAGCATTCGACTCTTGATCTCATGGTCATGAATTCATACCCCATGATGGGCATAGAGCTTACTTTAAAAATAATAAATAAATACATAAATGTATTACCTATTTAAAAAAAAGCATATTCATGTAACTATTAGAAGCTCTGTTCTATGTCATATAGAAAACAAAATGTAGGGGTGCCTAGGCGGCTCAGTCAGTTAAGCATCTGCCTTCGGCTCAAGTCATGATCTTGGGGTCCTAGGACTGAGCCCCATGTCAGGCTCCCTGCTCGGTGGCGAGTCTGCTTCTCCCTCTCCCACTTTCCCTGCTTGTGTTCACTCTCTCGCTGTCTCTCTCTGTCAAACAAATAAATAAATAAATAAGTTCTTAAAGAAGAAAAAAGAAAACAAAATATGGTCTCTGTTCTGATACTGCAGTGAAGAAAGAAAATGTTACCAACACTTACAAATAGGATAAGGAGAAAATTACTAGACTGATACTCTCTGAAGGTAGGACACAGCTCATCCATCACTAGTAGTTCCAATGTTCCAAACATCCTGTATATACAGTAGTGGGCTTTCAAGTTTCAAATTTTAATGTTTCTTGCTGAGCTTTAAGAACAATGAATAATTCAACTCAGGAGATTAAATCTTTGTACTGGACTTCATGTGAGTGAAAGTGTTTCTGTTAGAACAAGAAGATAAGTCACAGCTTGGGATCTAGCCATCATTTGAAAATCACTTCAGAAAAATGTGTATAAAGGCATTAAAAAGATGGTAACTTAAAAAAATGTTTTTGGGGGGCACCTGGGTGGCTCAGTCAGTTAGGCATCTACCTCAGTTCAGTCGTGATCCCAGGGTCCTAGGATTGAGCCCCGATCAGGCTCCTTGCTCAGCCAGGAGTCTGCTTTTCTCCCTGTCTTAACCCCTGCCATTCATGCGCGCTCACTGTCTCTCTCTCTCTCTCTCCAATAAATAAATAAATAAATAAAATTTTTTAAAAATATGTATCTTCCAGGGTGCCTTGGTGTCTCAGTCGGTTGAATGTGTCTGACTGGTGATTTCAACTCAGGTCATGATCACATGGGTCATGGGATTGATAGAGCCTGGCACCAGGCTCCACACTCAGCAGGGAGTCTGTATGTCCCTTTCCCTCTGCTCCTCTCCCCACGTGCCCTCTCTCTCTTTCTAAAATAATAACTAAACAAATCTTTTTTAAAAATGTTATCTTCCCAACAATGCATCCCCAAAGTAACATGCATATCACTTAAATTTTAAAAGTATAAATGTGTCCAAAGAAATTCTAAAATCTTTTAGAAAACTCATTCATTCAATAAATACTTATTGAGCACCTAGTAAGGGCTGAGCACCTAGTAAGGGCTGGAATTTCAAGACTCAGGGAAGGTTGAGGGGGGATCGGGTTGTCAGGTCACCGATGATTCCTGTCTTCAGGAATTCCTGCCTACAAGCAGGGAAACATGATAAAATTCAATACAAAGTATTTATAAACTAGCCACTGTGAAATGTAAAATGTAGGGATAGAAGTTTCTACGAGGCTCAATGAGAATGGCCCTCATCAGGAAGAGCAGGGAAGCTCCTCTAAGGAAATAAAGTATAATGGAAGAAAAGAAGAGATTATATATAATCAGAGGTGTGTATATGTTAAATGGTAAAGTAAAGAAGAAATTTCCCAGGTATACACAAATACTTGTTATGGCCTTGAGATGGTAAAGAGGCTAGTGACTCATCACTGTCTGGACCCTCTCCCATCAACTACCACCTCATCTCCCAAGAACTGCCCTAGCACTCCACTCCAACACCCTGCATTGATCACATAAAAGGTTAATCCCTGGCTAAGCAAGGGGCTTCCAGAACCTGCTCTAGTCCATGGCCCTTCTGATTGGTCAGTGGCCATGCCCTATTGCTGGTTAAATATTTTGGCAGTCCACTGTGGAAATAAGGAATAGAATATGCAAAGGCCTTGGGGCTTAAGGGTTCCTGGCTTGTTGTTAGAACAGAAAGAAAGTTACTGAAATGAAATGCGGGGGCCCAGGTTGAGTGTGGTATGAAATGAGACTGCAGATGTATAATGCCTAGTTGTATATCTCATATGCCTGGCTAAGAATACTAGTATCAAGATAAAACCCTTTGAAAAGTCACTGTAGTGTTAACTAGTAATTGCCACAATCAATGAACATTCAAATCAGACATATTATAATTTGTATCAGACATAAAAGGATGAAAAGAAAACATTTTGCAACACACCAGTTTCATTCTTACCTTCAAATTCATAGAAATCAGAGGCTAGACAATATTAGGCAAACCCCCTGGTTTAAAAGAAAAATATATATTCCAATCTTCTTATATATGCACACACACATTCCCAAACACACACACAGAAACACAATGAATAAAGTTTGAACATAAAATAAAACCTCATTTAGGAACATTATTTCTAAAAATTATGTTGCTCACTTTTAATCAGTGCTGAAGTAGGGCACTGACTTTATAAATAATGAAAGTAATTAATACAATCACAACCTGACTTCTCAGCATTGCTAAGTATTGTCACGGAGAGAAGGGACATATAAAACTTGTCCCACTTCTGAAATCACCAAGCTAAAATAAATACAAAGGAAGCTACTGAAGCAAGACAAATACAAATCAAAATGTCATCTTGCCGCATTAAAATATTCTACTAGTCATAGGAATGTTTTAAATCAAAGAAAAAATAGACTTTTTAGAATTTTCTCTGCTAATAGACATTTGCATCTGAGGGCTACAGCTTAATATATTCACAACGCGATTCTCATGGCAATCTTTAAATAGCCCCCAAATTTAGTACATATTGACAACTGTACTATCTATTCTTAATGTCAGCTGAGCTAAAAAAAAAAAAAAAAATGCTAGACCTTGGACTCAAAACCAAAAATGCTCTAAATAGTTGTTCCTGGTTGCTCTAAAAGAAGAGGCCATTTGTGGCTTTTGTCACATACTTTACAAAAATTGCTAAGATTGTGTATCATGAAATATTGATATATACTTATAATATTAAAAGTATATGGACAACTTTGAATGTAGTCTTGGCAAATGCTCAGAGTTAAGCTTCTTTAGGTGGTGGAAAATTTAGGCGTGAGAATGATCTGGCTTCATTTATATCAGAGTAATAGACACTTAATGAGAGCTCTCTTTTTCAGTGAGACAAACCCTACAGAAATTTTGTCTAGAAGGACTGCTTAACACATCTCTCACATCCACAGAAAGACAACTCTCACTCTGACATGTGAGAAAGAAATTCCATTCTTTGAATATGTGCGTTTCCCAACCTCCACCAAGACCCTCCCCCAAAACAACAGATTAGAGACCTATACTACAGTAGAACACTCAATTATTAATGGATAGATAAAAGTTTGCTGGGTTTTGTATTATGAGTGTTTTAGAACTTCTATTAACTCACTGTCATGGAATACAACCATAATACCATCGCAGTCAACAAATAAATAAGTTTTAGGGTTTGATGCGATCTCACATCCTGCCGGATCAGATATCAGGCATCATCTACCTCCTCCCTTGTTTTCATTCACAATCATGTGAAATGTAGGTGATCTAGTCTGCATACTAGACCTCTTTCCTGCTGGAACTGAATGGGTAGGGAATGAAATTTACATGAGCATTGGACTCCTAAGTCCAAGATTCCTGACAACACACATATTCTCCATACAGTTCATAAATGTTCAGCAGGAAGGAGAGGGTAACTAATAACATGCCCAAGACTGGTGGTATCTTCCCAGTTCTGTGTTTACAGTGGTACAATCAGCAAGCACAGTAAATGCCAGCCAAAAGTCATCTCGTGCTCCCAAGGACCCCTACAGCACCTGATTTTCTTTTATTCATTCTCAACATTTTCAACACCTTCCATTACAGATATTTTGACTATGGCTTCCTTCTCCAACTAAACTAAGATCTGCTAAAACAAAAATTAAAAACAAAACAAAAACAAAAATAAAAACAAACAAACCAGCAATTTATAACCTGCTGTAGGTTAAGACCCCCTCCAAGACTTAGCCAAAGCTATGGATTCACCTACCTCCCTACCTGAATACAGACGGATACAACTTTTGTACACAATTGCTTTACTACAGTGAAAAATAATTTCTTTCATATAGATATGATATATATATGCAGATGTTCAAATATGCATGTGAATGTATACTATTTAGAGATTAATTTGTTTCTTTGTTCATGCAGAAATGAATAGAGACTATCAAAATAGAATTAAATATAAATTATACACAGAGAAAAAAATCTGTTAGAAAATATTTGGATAAGGCTTGACAAAGAAGTTGAAAGTATGAAGTTGCTTTTGGTACAGTGAGGCATGGCATCTGTAACATCCAGTTAATTTTTCCTTTTGGTCTTTCAGCAATCAGTGTACACAGGCAGAAACAGAACCAGAGTCACGTTGCGCATACATCGAGTCGATGAGTCAGCGCTGTAAAAACGCTGCCGGAACACTCTGAGCTGCCTTGTTTGATTTCAGAACCTCTTTACTTTGTCCTCAACTCAAAGACATCTTCTCTAGCAACTCAAAGAGATCTCCCTGTCCTCAATTCAAAGAGATTTGCACTGATGATATGTCAGGAAAAATTACATATCCTTTTTTCAATTGGTTCCACTGCCTTCAGCCAAACATGTGCTGAAGGGAAAAGACACAGCCACCAAAACATGCCAACCCATTTCCTCCTTCAAAAGATTAGACAAAAATGTCAACCCTTCTTAAATATACTCCAAAGAGGGCTTAACTTCAATATTCTTGCTTTATGTTAACCTCAAATGAGCATAGCCATTTCCAGGGCATGCTATTTTACAAGTATCTCTCCACCAATGAATGGGTGACTACTTGGCATGCAATGCTGCCCCTTGCTCAATGTTCAGGACAATACTTTTGTTTTGGAGCAAGTCTGAATTTCAAAAAAAAAGGCGGGATTTTCTAATGCAATCTTCACCCTGAAAAAGACACTATGGAGTATTATGCCTCCATCAGAAAGGATGAATACCCAACTTTTGTAGCAACATGGACAGGACTGGAAGAGATTATGCTGAGTGAAATAAGTCAAGCAGAGAGAGTCAATTATTATATGGTTTCACTTATTTGTAGAGCATAACAAATAGCATGGAGGACAAGGGGAGTTAGAGAGGAGAAGGGAGTCGAGGGAAATTGGAAGGGGAGGTGAACCATGAGAGACTATGGACTCTGAAAAACAATCTGAGGGGTTTGAAGTGGTGGGGTGGGTGGGAGGTTGGGGGAACCAGGTGGTGGGTATTAGAGAGGACACGGATTACATGGAGCACTGGGTGTGGTGCAAAAATAATGAATACAAAAAAAAAAATAAATACTGTTGCTGAAAATAAATAAAAAATAAATTAATTAATTTTAAAAAAACTGCTCAAAGACACACAATGTAGATAATACCATCCTTATTTTGCAAATAACAAAATAGAGGTTCTGAGAGGTCACGAGATTTATCCTCAAAAAGAAAAAAGAGATTGTCTCATGTTTTTCTAATATAATCAGACCTAAATTGCTCTTTGGGGATTTTTTTTTTTTAAATACATCTGTTGAAAGGAACCTTGCCAGGGTACCTGGGTGGCTCAGTCTGTTGAGCATCTTCTCTTGGTTTGGGCTCAGGTCATGATCTTGGGGTGGTGGGGTCAAGCCCCATGTCAGGCTGGATGCTCAGTGTAGCATCTGCTTGGCATTTTCTCCTTCCTTCTGCTCTGCCCCCACCCCTGCTCACACACATGCTCTCTCTCTCTCTCTAAATTAAAAAAGAAGAAGAAGAAGAAGGGGTGCCTGGTTGGTTCAATTGGTTAAGCATCTGCCTTTGGCTCAGGTCCAAGGATCGAGTCCCTCATCAGGCTTCCTGCTCAGTGGGGAGTCTGCTTCTCCCTCTCCCTGCCCCACGCTGGTGCTCTCTCTCGGTCTTTCTGGAATAAATAAACAAAATCCTTTAAAAAGGGAAGGGAAAGAAAAGGAAAAGAGAAAGGAGAAAAGAAAGAAAAGATCCATGCCCTAATTAAGGGACTTAGACTTTGGGGTCTCACCACATTTAGTGATAATGGGAAAACTAAACAATAAGCAAATTCAATGACATATTTTTATCCTTGACATTTTCCAAATTAAACAGGAACAAAATGAACAAAGACAAATTTCCATAATTATAAATGCTGCATGAGTCTTCTCCTTCTTATTAAATGGGAAATTATTGTAGACCTCATGACACGGTGATGAGAAACAACGTACCTTTCCTAAGTCTGCATAACAACATTCCTTGCCATCATATGTTTTTTAGAATTTTAAAATAGCTTAATAACAATATGATGGAAATGCTTTTCTACAAAGACAATTTTCAAACTTTCAGAAAGGAAAATGAATAGAATATAATAACCACTGCCTTTTATTGAGGGTTATTTCTCAAGTACAGTCCATACACTAACCCATTTCATCCTCAGAATAATCCATAAACATTCTATTATCACCCCCATTCTTCGGATAAAGAGACACACAGATCGGTCAAAATATTTACCTTCCTAAAAAAGGATGACAGGTGCTGTGTATTTTCTATACATCTTTTTTCACATAATAGGTGTGAAATGGAATGCTTAGGCGACAGGACCATTAGGGAACCATAAAGTATGAGCTGATATTGTATATATTTTTAAAACTCTGTATTAATATAATAGGCAATTGGAGTCAGTTCGTTAAGTTGTAGCACATTAAATTTCATTAAATTTTTAAGAAATTAAATTTCTTCTGTCAAGGGAAAGGACAGGGCTATTTAAATAAACAGTTCTTCTGCTTGATTTCAAGCTCATACACTGTGATAAAACACCATCCCTGTTGCAGGCATGAATTAAGAAGAATTTAGCAACGCTATTTAGGATTAAATCAAGATATCTCCAAGACACACTAAGTCACAATCATTAGGTATAAAACAGTGTGTGCGAAGTAGGATACTTTTTGTATGGGGACAAAAATCATATATCTATATACGTTTGTAAGCATGGAGAATAGCTTGAAAGGATATGTGAGAACTGAAGAGAGCAGCTGTTTCTGGGGAGGAACTGTGCAGTTGGGAACAGGGACTAGAGGAATAAAATATTTTTACATTATTATATATTATTATATATTTTAAATTTTCTTCAGTATACATATACAGGTTGCCTAATACAAAATATATAAATATAAAACATTAATAAACAATTTTAAAAGAAAAAAATATTACTTCATTTCTAGCATGGTCAAAAACATGTAAATAATTTTACTGCCAGAGTCAAGTAGAAAAAGGAAAAAGGGAGTTGAAAAGTACTAGAAAGAACCTTTCAGCATTCCCAGCAAGGCCATTCTATTTCTTCCCTCATAATTTTGGATGAATGAGAACATTCACTGAGTGCCTACAGCGTGTCAGGGACAGACACAGAGAAGATATTTTAAAGTAAAATATCATCTTTGCCCTCAAGAAGCATGCTGGTCCATAAAAAGATTCTGGAGTGGAGAAAAGAAGTCTGCAACAGGATGTTAACATGAAGTTCCTTCGGTCACCCAGACACAGTAGGGATCACATCCCATGTGAAAGAGAGGTTCCAGAACAGAATGGGGAACAACTTTTCAAAGGAGATACCGCAAAACCATTTGTCTGACTCTGAGACCCCTGTTCCCATGAGAGGTTTCAGGAGACTAAGTGAAGGCTTTGAAAAATGTTTCTTTGAAGAGAATTCTGGTAAGTCCCACCCCCTTGGGGGCAGGAAGAAGGGTACTTCTTTGCAGCTCTGCTTTAAGGACTCCAGAGAGAACTGCACTCAGGGAATGCCGGGGTCTAGGACCACACTGGAGAGTAAGAGCAGGCTGAAGCGGAACAGAAGACGCAATGTGGGAAGGAAATGGATCTTAAAAGAGGACAGGAGCAGAGCGGCTGGCATTTCCCGGGGGGCCAGATACACACTGGGGAGGACACGGGGCAAGGCAGGAGGAGGAGACCTGCCAGAGGGAAGCTAGCGTACCTCTGGACTTCTGGCAGCTGAGGAAGTAGGAAATGACAAGGTCGTGTGGGCGTGTATCACCACAGAGACCTGAAGGCGGGACATATCCAAAGTTGGGGGATCTCTAAAGAACCCATGAAAGAACCAATGAAAGAAAACAGCAGTTCTACATTACTGGCGAGTGTCAAGTGCCATGATCTTAAATCACTCTAATGAAATCCATCAAGTACCAGGGGCCGGCCTTTTGCTTCTCTTCCCTTGTAAAACACTAAGCCAAACTGGAATCAGCAAATTAAGGGGAGGGGATAAGGCTATGCCAGGTAAGAAGGAAAGCCAAAGAATTCTTTCTCTAACTCCTGACTTCCCCTCTCCAGTAGCTGAGCGATGGAGGGAGATGTTTTGTCTCCAAATTAAGTTCTAAGTTTTACTATTACACAGGACTGGGCACTTTAATTTTTTGATCAAAATTACATCTGATATCTAAGCATCATCAAAAGCACAGTGTAGGGGTGCCTGGGTGGCTCAGTGGGTTAAAGCCTCTGCCTTCAGCTCCGGTCATGATCTCAGAGTTCTGAGATCAAGCCCCATGTCGCGCTCTCTGCTCAGCAGGGAACCTACTTCCCTTCCTCTCCCTCTCTGCCTACTTGTGATCTCTGTCAAATAAATAAAATCTTAAAAAAAAAAAAAAAAAAAGTACAGTGTATAGGGCTACTTGGGTTTTTCATGCAGGGGCAGAAGCGGATTCTACAGAAAGAATCTAAGGGGAAAATGAGAGACAACAAAGCTGCTTCTGGTCCCAGCTCATGAGCTGTACCTTTTCAATGTACAGTTATAGACAAGAAGTATGACCAAGACTTAGACAAGAAGTATATAGAGACATATATATATATATAGTTAGACAAGAAGTATCTACAAGACCAATATAGACAAGAAGTATGACCAAATGAGGACACTTCACACGACATACTAGAACAGGTGGCATCCAAGGTAATTCTTAAATTAAAAAGAGCTTACCTAGGAGACATGGAAGAAGGGAGGTATGGGAGGACATCATAACACCAGCAAAACCCAGCATAGTAAGTGATTCATCGTAGCAAATAAAATGATACAGGGAACGTCCAGAAAGCACTGGGCTGAGAGACGGAGAAGGCCAACCTTTACGATGTGAGCAGAGAAAGAACAACTCCTCGAGGAGAGCAAAGGACCGTTAAGAGGCACAGGGCAGCCCATAGATAGACGGCATTATAAAAGCAGAGTGCATGCAGAGTGCATGGATTTGCAAGGGAGTGATGGAGAACATCTCAAACACTGATTGCCTAGGGCTGGGAGTGTGAATCCACGGTAACTGTAAATGGGAGAAAGGGTTCTTTCCACGGTGATGGAAGTATTCTAAAGTTGGATCATGGCAATGGTCACGCAACTCTGTAAACTTACTAAAATTCACTGAATTGTACCCATAACATGAGTGAATTTTATGGTATGTAAATTCGACCTCACTAAAGCTAATTTTAAAATATACACAAATAGGGAGAGAAAGAAGGAGAACAAGAAAGAATGAGAGAGAGAGAGACTGTGAACCAAGACCTTCAACATGCCTTTGGCAATGTTACCGTGTCAGGCTCAGCGCAGTCCTGGTGAAGCTTCAGCCACATTGTGGAGGGCAGAACTGTAAACTAGAGGGCAAGGAAGTGGCCACAGCAAGAATCAGCTACTCTTTCAATAATTTAGAATGAGAGAGAAGAAATAGTGGTTGGAGATGGGCAGAGGGTCGATGGAGAGTCAATGAAAGCTATTTTTAAGTTGGAAAATTCTTGAGCATATTTATAAACTGAGGGAAAGAACTGAAAATATAGGAAGGAAAAGGTGTGTTTTTCTAGAGGAGACACTCTTCTTGGAGTTTACTTGCACAGTATTGATTCTGCCTCAGCCAAAATCACATGAGCAAGATTGAAGGTATATGGTGACAGGGAAAGAGAAAAGATTCACCACTATTCAGTAGCTAAAAGAGAAAAGAGGGACTCTGGGATGGAGAGGTCTTGTTGTGTACTATCCCAGCCTGGGCTCTGAATCAGTGTCTTCAAACCATCAAAGATACACTGAAGCCTTTCCAGGGACCAAGTGCTCACCATCTCCCTATGCTTGTACTGTCACTTTCATAGTTAAATTAATACAGAAACTATGGTTTGATCTTGAAGGGTCACTCCATTTAAGGTGTCTCTCCATTTGGAGTTCTAAAAACCAACTGCACCACACCACACTTCCTTCTTTTACATCACAAACTACTCAGGCAGAAGTTTGAGTATGCATTCTACATAAACATTCTCAAAGCACCCAAACACTTACGAAGATTAGCAATTAGCTATGATACTAGCATGGCACTTTGGAGAATCCCTTGATCTACAAGAGTCGCAAACCATCATGTTGGCACAATGGGTTCTAGGGAGATATGAATGGCAAATCCTCACTACTTAATGTGTGCCAGGCAAGGTTCTAAGAGCTTTATAAATGTCAATACCGCAGGACACCTGGGTGGCTCAGTGGGTTAAGCCTCTGCCTTTGGCTCAGGTCATGATCTCAGAGTCCTGGGATCAAGCCCTGAGTAGGGTTCTCTGCTCAACGGGGAGCCTGCTTCCTCCTCTCTCTCTGCCTGGCTCTCTGCCTGCTTGTGATCTCTCTCTCTCTGTCAAGTGAATAAATAAAATCTTTAAAAGAAAAAAAAAAGTCAACACTTGTTCTGTGACCATCCCCATTTTACAGATGAGGTTACTAAGATAGATAAAGGTTAATTAACATGTCCAATTTCAGATAAATGACCCTGCCTACGTCTGCATTTCTAAACTAATCCCTAGTTGTTATGTTGCCTAATCTGTAATTGGTTTACCCTAAAACATGAGTAGAATGTGGTTCTTGGAAGCTTTAGCAATCTGACCTAAAGTTAGCTAGGCACAAATACCAGGTGATGTGTTTAGGATCTAAGACAGAGGCCCTCAACTGGAGTGATTATGCCCCTCAATGGACATTTGCTGAGGTCTGAGGAGGTTTTTGGTTTTCGTAACTGGGGATGGAAAGTCTGTGGATACACTATTGGCATCTAGAGGGTCAGGGGCCCAGGAGAGGAGTCACTAAACAGTCTATAATATACAAAACAGTCCCCCATAACCAAGAATTATCCACCCACAAATATGAAGTGTGTCAACATGTGAAAACCAACTCAAGAGCAGTTTGGTATCAGAAGACCCCCCCAAAACCAGCTTCTGTCAGCCTAGCTACTCACTGTTCACATCTTTACAGAAGAAAGTCCACACGTCAACCTTTGTGTGTCCTGCTCTCAGACAACCAGGAGCCTCAGCTGAAAACACAGCAGAGACTACGGTGGCCTACTTATTTCAAAAATAACTTTTTGAAAAATTCTAATCACATACAAAGTAAGCAGAATAGGGTAATGAATTCCCATATACTCATGATTCAACTTCAACAAATACCAGTACTCTGACCTTCTTGTTCTGTCTGTAGCTCCACTCACCCCGCCCCCATTTAATTATTATTGTTTAGTTACTTTAGGTATAATTGGCATACAAAAGAACAGCTGCAGTTTTAATACAGAATTTTAAATAATTATTTTTATTGTAAAGTAAAGCAAAGATCTTTCCATTGTAAGGTAAAATATGAATCCAAAGAAAAATGTATGGCTCCATGAACCATTATTAGGAAATGATGATTTTGTACCTTTTGTACCGTGGCCCCATTTTAACAAGTGTCTCATCTCACTGGCTCTATCAGGAATGGCTTTCCTGATACCTAGCTTCTAAGTCAGTGCTTCCCAAACTTCAGGTTATGGTTCACTTGGGAGAGTATACATTGATTTTTTTTTGTTTGTGTGTGTGTGTGTGTTTGAAGACTAATGAAAGAAGAGAAAATAATGATCACATGTACTGAATTTAGTAAGGGTTAGTACTGTTTTGCACAAGGATACTATGGAAATACAATGTTTTAAGTAGTGAGGCCTGAAATAACCATTATTTCTTACTATGAATGGAGGTTCAGAATAGCTTAAAATCATGAAAGGCCGAAGGAACTGTGGTTCAGTAGGGACGATATGTGTATATTCTATGTGTGCACGTGTATATAAATATGTGGCATAAACATATATGTATGTGTGTACACATACACACACATACCAGGTTCTATAACCATAGGCAAGTAACTTGTTATTTAAACCTCTTTTGCTCTCAAATTCTGCATCTGTAAAATTGTGGCAGTAAAGATGTACATAATCGGTTGATTATACGGATTAAGTAAGTTTGTGATTATATGCTGAGCCAACTCCTTGGTATTCAAGACGTAACAGTTGCTGCTATTATTTCAAAGAAATTAAACATAATTGACAACTTGACCAGAGAGAAATCAAAGACTTGAAGTACTAACTCAAACATAGGTCTCTAACTCATTTTAAGGGATATTAATTGCTTACATCTTTTTAAAACGTATTTGTTCTGTTTAACTGTGTTTTTTAAAGTTGCTTTATCACAATGAAAGGAGTGATTCTGACACCTTTTAGAAATGCTAATCGTGGCTATGAATAGTTATCTGCTTAGAATTCACACCTATTAGGGGCTGCATCTAGGTGTATAAAACATCCACACTATCAACATAGAAGTGTAAATCTAAATTGAGGCAAACTGTGATAGCAGCTTGGATTTATACCCACAGCAATTTCAGCTGAGGACATGGGGAGGAAAAGTACCCTTGGGTCCCTCCCCCACCACAACAAGCCTCTATTTTTTTCACACAAATAAATAATGGTTCTGATGAAGCCCATACTCCACAAGAGTGATAGGGGGTGAAAGGATCCTCCAACTAACTGCCCATATGGAATAATCTGGAACGTACATAAGGACGGGTGGAGATGAGCACAGGAGCGTGTGTGCCCATCTACCTCAGCCTTGAGGGCAGTCCACATGGTGCGATGTGAGCCCAGGGCTGCCAGACACTCTGATTTTTTTGGAAGATGCTGGACCTACAGAGTTTTATAGATGTTCCATTTCAAACTAATAAAAATACAACTTCAAAACAATGGTGTTGACCAAACAAAATATGTCTGCCATTCAGATGCAATCTCAAAATCTCTGACCAAAATGCACTTTTCTGCTTAAAAATTTTGAAAAGCATAATTGATCACTTTCTTGCTCCTGAGGAAATATAACACACTGCATATTAGGAACACTTCAGTATTTTTTCTAATCATAAATACAATTCCCCGGGCTCCTGGGTGGCTCAGTGGGTTAAGCCTCTGCCTTCAGCTCAGGTCAGGTCATGGTCTCATGGTCCTGGGATCGAGCCCCATATCGGGCTCTCTGCTCAGCGGGAAGCCTGCTTCCCCCCCCTTCTCTGCCTGCCTCTCTGCCTACTGGCGCTCTCTCTCTCCCTCTCTCTCTGTCAAATAAATAAATAAATAAAATCTTTCTTAAAAAATAAAAATACAATTTCTTTATTGTACACTCGAAACTAATATAACATTGTATATGAACTAATTGGAATTAAAATAAACACTTAATAAAACATAAATTTCTTTTGAAAAAGATTTGTTTTGGGGCACCTGGGTGGCTCAGTCAACAGCTCAGGTCATGATCTCAGGGTCAAGAGATCGAGTCCCATGTCGGGCTCCACAATGAGCATGAAACCTGCTTGAGATTCTCTCTCTCCCTCTGCCCCACCCCCTCACTGCTTACATGCTGGCTCGCTCGCTCTCTCTCTCTCTAAAATAAATACATAAATAATTGATTGACTGAACGATTATTTATTTTATTTTTTCAACTGGGCGAAGTGTGACCATGAAAGAGGATGCATCCTCCCCATGTGTCAAAGGAGAAAATATCTATTATGCAGAAAGTATTCCACTGTATTCAATGAAATGGTTCTCATCCACCCAAATGAGCTGATGTCCAAGAACCAAAATTTTGCAACCAAGGATCAGAGGGCAGCAGAGACGGTGCCCACACGGGAGATACCTCAATTCTATGTACACAGGCTGCCTCATGCCGCAAGGGGTCTCTCCTCTCACCCCCAGCGTGCCACACGGGTATCAGCATTTTCTGTGCTTCCCCCGTGTGAAATATTAGGAAAGCATTTGTTAACTGTTGGCAGGAAAAATTTGAAGACCTGGATGTAGACCATGAGGTGCAACTAAAAGTCAACACGTTTCAGTTCACACGACAGTAATCTATGTGCTTTCATTTCCCCGCACAGACAGACTTAGGGAGTGGAACTGAATTTACCAAAAAAGCTACAGACAGATTTACAGGTAAAGGCCCAACACTGAATACCAGCGCTGCTTCTTCTGCAGCCAGAATCCTGCCTGAAAACATTTATGACAAATATGCTAATAATGGATGCTGTGGTTTCTGGTTGGCTTTAAGCACAGATTCTGCTTCCTTCCGGCTTCTCCAGACCCTCCAGATAAAGGACCACTATGTGGATATTTGAGCTTCTATTTCATTTTGTAGGACCAAAGAAAGTTCCTTCACCAGGGCTTCACATTCCAGAATAACAAGTGATACTTCCCACAAATACATACTTGAATTTTCCTCGTATACTCAAAATACGAGGACATTAAAGAACCAGGCAGACAGGAGAAGTTAGCGGAGAGTGCCTGGTGGGAAGGGCGTGGAGCTGCCCACAGCCCATCCAGTGAAAAGGGTCAGCTGGTTCTCCCTTCCAGACAGTAGCCATTAACCTTTTTGTTCTCAGGTTGGCAACTCCTTTTCTTTTTAAACACAGAATGGCCCTAACTAAACTTGCCTTAGACAAGATGTGGCCTGCAGGCTGGCAGTTTGAGGTTTCTGAATGCAGTTACAGGTGAGGAACAACAGAACAACAACAATAATCAAAAAACCCCTTTTTCAAATAAAGATAAGCTCTCCCGTGCTCACTTTCTGCTGGGCCGTTTCCGTGCGCATCCCCACTGTCTGCCCAAGAGCCTGTCACGGGGCTTGGCTCACAGCAGACGCTCTCAACGATATTTGCTGAATTAATGAACAGCACACTTAGGGAAGTAGTTGCCACACTTGGCTCCGTATCAGACCATCTGGGGGAGCTTTGCAAAAACGCTGATCCCCCGGTCCCACTGCATCATAATTTCCAGGCACCAGGCCCAGAACTGTTGTTGTTGTCTTGTTGTTGTTGTTTTAAACTTTCCTGAGTAATTCTGCTGCAGGGTCACTGATGCGTTCCCAAGCACTGGCTAGGACACAGTGAGCTTCCAAGTTCCAGCTCTAGGTGTCAGTAACAAGTCCGCAAGATGTCGTCACCTCTGGGGATGTTATAAAATTTTTAATGTGGGTTTAGTTTCCCTGCATCTCCTCCTTCTGTGATTCCTTATTCACAGGGAAAGAGGAGGCAGAATGGAAAGTTCCAAGTTGTTCCCCCAATGCATGGGATGTTTCCCTAAAACCACTGAGAAGATTCATTAAAAGCTTCAGCTAGAAACACATTTAGAGAGAAAGAAGAATTTCCTTCAAGACAAAAAAAAACATGTTTCCCAGCTAGGGAGACATGGGTGTCTGGAAGTCCACAGAGAAGCAGCACAGCTGAAGAGAAGAGCCGTTCCTCAGCGTTTCCCAGAAAGGTGGACTCGGGAAAGATTCCAAGATGGAAGCAGGGACAAGAGCCTGACAGGAAGGGACACATGGAGACAACCTGGAAGAAGGTGCCTTCTACGCAGCCCATCCTGCCAAGTATTCTCATTATCACCCACTTCACACTACACTGGCTCCATGAAGACTGGGAAATGTAACACAACACCTGGGGAGGAGGAATGGGTATCTGCCACTTCAAACAAACAAACAAACTAAAACTGAATTACAAAACTATAGGAGGCAAGTTTTCTTGTACCCTAAGAGCTGGTGGGTTACAATTCTAACCTCTAACACCCCACTACAGCAAGGCTTTTTATACAAACTTGGGGTGATCCTGAGTTGCAAGGATTTTGTGCAGATTAATTAGTAACTGTTTGCGAAACGCTTTGGTGGGTGCAATAAGGATTCGCTTTATTTTGGTTACATAATCCACTCATTTTACAGTTTGAAAGCAGAGTGATTAAAGTTTGATCACAAGCTAAGAAAGCCAAGAACGCTGAACTTCACTTAAAATTCTCTCCCCGTGTATTCCTCCTGAGCCCAATTACTTCCAGGGTCAGACATCTATCATTTTATGTAGCAAAACTGGTGCTTGGAAACATGAGAGATACATTCTGATTTATCATAATAAAAATATTCCTGTTTAATGTTCATTTTGGAGACAATCTAGGTTATTGGAGCATGCATATTTGAATAATGTTTATTATCATGTGGGCATTCTGAAGACTGAAGTGTTTTTATAATATAAAAGAGGTGTGGACATTCATGTCCTTGGTAGGTGGTATGTATTTTTTGTGAAATGCTCTTCCCTGAGGCAGCAATGGAGGAAAGAAATCAAAAACAAAGCTGCTGGCTCTATGGGGACTAGTAACTAAAAGTCTGGAAATTGCTGAAGATTTGCAGCCACAACCCAAGCCCTCTCCTCACCAGAGTCTATGCTGATACTGAGTTCAGGTACACACTGCCTAGCTATGACCATTATGCACAGCTCTGCCCATTCTGATCGGGCAGTATCATGCCCCTTCCTAAATATTCTGAATATCACCTTTGCTACCTTTCAAAAAATGGTTTAGTGGGCTTTTCATATTGTACAGGACTGTATAAATGGTCTTTCTCCAATATTTTAAAAAGAAAGCCCCACTATGATATTTTCCTCTCGGCACACGGTGTCCCATGGACACAGACCTGACATAAGTGAGTACATACCTCACCCAGGATGGAAGATGAGAATGAGATTCAGCTATTTCAAGTGCCTTTTTGGGGCAGGAGTGTCACTTTGAAATTTCAGGATTCGATTTATTGTAGTTAGTGCCAAATACTGGTGCTAAAAATGTTTCTCTTAAAGTACTAAAAGGCAAATGCTGATAGTAATTCCTGTCTTTTATTGACTATCATGTGCTTGGCACGGAGTTCATTTAATCCTCCCAAGGGCCCTATGAGGGGAGTGCTAAGACTCTGGCCACCTAGAGAGAAGCAAAGGAAGGCTTAGAGAAGGGAAGTAAGCTGCCCACTTTCACCCAGCTTACGAAGAGTGGTCTAGAGTCTACACCAATGCAATCCTGGGACTCAGGCTGCTTTATTTCCACCGCCCATAACATCCATGGGCTCCCTTCACCAGTTTAAAACATCCAGTCCTTCTGAGATGGAACAAAAAAATAACAATTTAATACAGTATCATCTAGGCAGTCCCTACACAGATATTTCTAGTGTGGAGCTCTGATGCTGCTTTTTTGTTAGGTACCGGTTATCGTTTCTTCTTATTTGTACAATTGAGTTCATGGACACGTTTGTACCATCCTTGTTCTTTTGAGCCTCTGAGGAGGAGACAGAGTGGACAGGTGAAGAACTAAGACTGCAAGCAAGTAGGATTAAAAATAATACGTTGGTACAACGAAAAGGTCTTTCCTATCGTCTAAACATAAAGGCCTTATTTCCCATGTCCACACTGTATCTGTTCAGAAAATAGGCTCCATTGGCTAAGAAGAGGGGACAGCACGACCTGGCAGAGAGCCTTCCAGATCAGCACACACAAAATCCAGACCTGCATGACCTGTCAAGCAGCATGTTCTATTAGGGAAGCTGGGCTTCTTCAAGGTTACCTCTCCAGGGGACAATGCTTCTAAGAACTCGGAAAGTGCAGAGTTAGCAAAACACTTCCCTCTTCCAGGCCTGGCAGCCATCCACGTTCGCAGAAGCATACACTTGAAATAAAAAGCCAGCCGCTCCACAGACGCCGGGATTCCTCTATGGCTTCTACTTCTGTTTATACATTTTCCCGAGATTTTCAAAGATTTTTCTCATCTGTCTTTCAGCAGAAAGGAGTGGGGGAACGTGGAAACGTGTGAACAGACAAAGAGTAAGAAACAGCTTCAGATTCTCAAGTTTGGGGGCTTTCCTCATGTCCTGCTTAACAGTTAATAGTTCTCTTTCCACCATAGGAGTTTCTGTGAACACTGACTCGGTTATAAATGATGCATTGGTCTGACTTTGGCTCTCAGCATGTTTCCTGTAGTGCTCTTTTCCTTATGTGTGCCCTGTTTCTCCAAGCAGATGGTCAATGAAGTCTGATGAACATTTATTATATGCCGCTCTCCATACAAAGTGCTTTATGTGGATTCCATCTACTCATCTTCACGTGGACAGATAAGGTAAGCGCCGACTCTTACGTCGGGGAATCTGACTTTGAGTTTTGACGAATCTGAGTTTGGGAGATGAAGCCATTGGCACATGGCTCTCATGTGCCACAGCCGGCAAAGAGCTCAACGGCTCCACCTCCCCCTCCTTATACACCACTTCCTGTTAAAGACTTTCTGCTGCTTCCCTCTACCCAAACAACATCATTAGTCCCACGTTAACCAGTATGCAAAGGGTAAACCATACGGCCAAGTAGTATCCCTGAATCAAACAATATTCATCAAGTGATCATCTATTTTATGTGCGTACATATACATACACACTCACATATATACGCACATACATGTCTATATACATGCACCTATGAAGGTGGTATGTTCTATTTATATGTTTGTAATCATACTATACAGATTATTCTTTATTTTTCCACTTAGAATATTTCAAACTTTTGGTTTTAATAACACAAATCCATTGTGTAAAATAGAACAAGCCCAGAAAAAGAATAATTAAACACTACCAAAAATGTCACAATATAGATAAAATCATGGGCAGAAATTGAGAAGTTAGCCTATCAAGTGTTGCTGAGTCGGTGAAACAAAAAGAACTTTTATATACTTTGTTGAAATATAGGTTCAGATTAACTGCTTTGGACAAAAATGTGTATCATTTGGTAAATGAAGGCACTGACCTTTGTCTCTTAGGTACCCACAGAGGAAAACCTCCTGCACCTGTACACCATTCAACATGTCCAACAATAAACCTAGTAGCATGACAGGTAACAGCAAAACAGAAAACAAACTGGGAGCCTGGGTGGCTCAGTGGGTTAAGCCTCTGTCTTTGGCTTACGTTATAATCTCAGAGTCCTGGGATGAGCCCCGCATAGGGCTCTCTGTTCAGCAGGGGCCCTGCTTCCTGCCCCCACCCCGGGCACCCCTGCCTGCCTCTCTGCCTGTCTCTGTCTGTCAAATAAACAAAATCTTAAAAAAACAAAAACAGAAAACAAACCAATGTCCTTCAACAAGTGTGCATTCAGTCAATGGAATACTACAAAACAGAAAGGACTGACAGAAGTACAGTTTTACATATACACATAACTGAATCTCAAAATACATCAAATGAAAAAACAAACTGCGGAAGAAGAGAATATAATACCATTTACATGAAATCCAAAAAAAAAAAAATAAATAAGTAAATAAATAAAACTTAAGAGTTGTACAGAGTTACTTGAACACTTATCAACACACACACACACACAAAAAGCAGGAAAATGATAAATGTACAATTCAAATGGTACCAACCCCTACAATAAGGACTAGGATAGGAATAGAGAAAAAACATAAAATAGCCTTCAAAGACACTGATAATATTCTATTTCACAAGCTGTGTAGGGGGCTCATGAACATTCATTCTACTGTCCTTTATAAATTATGGATAGCAATGTGGATTCTTTGTATGCATGAAATGTTCCACTATAAAAGCAAATATTAGATTTTTTAAAATCTTATTTATTTATTTATTTATTTATTTATCAGAAAGAGAGAGAGAGAGATTGAGCACACAAGCAGGGGGAGCAGGAGAAGGAGGAGCAGGATCGTTGCTGAGCACAGACCCCAACAGGGAGCTCAAGACCAAGACCCTGGGATCCTGTCCTCAACTGAAAGCCGACGCCCAACAGAATGACTACCCAGGCACCTCGAGACTGTTTTTCTTTTCCTAAACTCTATAAAGCTGGAGACTAGAACAAAGAGTTCACGTAAAATATGATGTCATGTTGGTTTCGCTACATGTCAACTCTCATCACTTGGTTGTAGCTTTCCATACAACTATATGAAAAAGGATGCTCAGATCAAATTTGAGTTCTGCAGAGAGCAGTCCCATGCCTGCCTGCCAGTGTCCGCTGTGGGTGCAAGAAGACAGTGCTTCAGGGCCATGGGTTTCATCATTGTTGGTGCGGGACGCATGCTGGTGCATTCGGCTAGAACTGTGGTATCTTCCAGTCTCCTTTGAGACAAGGAAGGACTTAGACACTAAAACATGAATTTCATCCTATAAAATGAGAAACAGCCAAAGCTTTGGAAAAGAGATGTATTTAAACAATTCGTGATTTAGAAAAATTAAGCTAATGGCCACTGGAAAAATTGAAAGAAGGTAAATCAAGCGATTAAAATAGTGGATGGTGGGGCCCCTGGGTGACTCAGTTGTTTAAACATCTGCTTTCAGCTCGAGTCATGATCCCAGTCCTGGAATTGAGTCCTACACTGGCCTCCTTGCTCACTGGGGAGCCTGCTTCTTCCTCTGCCCCTCCAGCAACTTGTGTGGTCTCCCCCACTTTCCCCTCAATACATAAATAAAATTAAAAAATAAAATAAAATAAAGTAGTAGATTACTACTGGGGAGATTTTTCAAAACCCATACGTTTTTGCTCTGTCCAAGCAAAATTTGAGGCTTGGCAATGTATGTATTTGAAAAAGTTCAAATACATACATTGTATGTATGTATTTTATGAATGTATGTATGAAAAAAGTTCATTGGAAAAAGGCAGAGAGGGAGGCAGAGAGAGCAGGGGAAGCAGGCTTCCCACTGAGCAAAGAGCCTGATGCGGGGCTCAATCCCAGGACCCTGAGATCATGACCCGAGCCAAAGGCAGATACTTAACCCACTGAGCCACCCAGGCGCCCCTGAGAAAGTTCTTAATGCAATTCTGTTCCACATAACTATTTGAGAATCACTAAGTGAGTTATTAACTACTCAGCTAAAATGTACTAAGTAGTATAACACGATGAGTCAGAAACAATGAATATCATCAGACATGACTCAGCAATGATCACAGGGTCTTGAATATAGCTAATGGCATAAATTATCAGACAAACTGCTTCAATATTGTTTAAAAGATTCACTAATTTTTTTTTTTAATGATTTTTATTTATTTGCTAGAGAGAGAGAGAGAGATACAGAGCGCAAGCACAGGCAGACAGAGTGGCAGGCTAGAGGCAGAGGGAGAAGCAGGCTCCCTGCCGAGCAAGGAGCCCGATGTGGGACTTGATCCCAGGACGCTGGGATCATGACCTGAGCCGAAGGCAGCCGCTTAACCAACTGAGCCACCCAGGCGTCCCAAGATTCACTAATTTTGATCCTATTTATTCTTTTCTACTTTAACAACTGAAAAGGCTCTGTTATGACTTCATATTTTCTTCATAATATAAACAGAACTGATTAATAAATTTTCAGGTTTTTTTCTTTAAAAAAATTAAGAATGGCTGATTCCCAAATTTACCTAACAGTTAAAAAAAACTGTGTTAAATTTCAAAATATTCAACAGGCAGAAAGTAAATGAAATGTGTGAAACACTGAGACATGAGTAATCAAGATAAAAGAGAATGCAAAAATATGCAGGCATTTAAGACAACAATATGACCAGAAAAAAATAAGGCTAAAAACTAGCATATACTTTATTACTTAGGAATGATAATCTCTGGTGGTATCAGATCTTCTGTTACCACTTCACAAATGATGTCGCCAAGCTAAGGCTGTTGGATTTAATGCTCCAGGTAACGCGCTGCTTATGACACTTATCACAGGTTTTCTACAAAAAAAAAGGGTTAAAGTGAAAATACCCTGAGATTCAATATGGAGAAAGATAAATATATGCATTCATAAGAAGCATGAATATAAGCTAAAATATTTTCCAAGTAAAATGATACAAACTAATTAAGTAGAATATTATAGGAAGTACCATAATTATACCTTCAATACTGTTTTCAAAATTTACCTAGAAGATATTTATATTTTATATACAGATATTAATTTATGTCCCTCCCCCAAGAAAAACCTAAGGTGCACTTTGATCACAGGAACTGCACAAACACAAGCATTACATAATCAAACCTGTAAGTAAGTTCCCCATGATTAACTTCATGATGACCTCACAGCCCCCCATTTCATACTAAGGTCACAGAAATGCCAAAGCTGGGTAGAAAAACAGAGACAGTATAGGAAGAGCAAAGGAAAACTGGACAGATCAGTGATTTTGTAACCATCTAACTAAGTCGTTAAATTCACAGTTTTTCCAGTGGAGGGGTGTCTGGGTGGCTCAGTGAGTTAAGCAACTGATTTTAGCTCAGGTCATGATCTCAGGGTCCTGGGACTAGCCCTGCATCTCGCATCTTGGGGTTCCTGCTCAGCAGGGCATCTGCTTGTCCCTCTGTCCCTCTCCCTGCTTGTTCTGTCTCTCTCTGATAGGTGAATAAAATCTTAAAAAAAAAAAAAAAAAAAAGTTTTTCCAGTGGAAATGAAGGTCAAGTACAAAGACTGCTAAAAGAACACAGAAAAAAAATTACTACTTCTTTGCAAGTGATTTTTAATCATATTTGACTGACAAGTTCAGGTTAAACTTTCAATTTGCAATGGTGGAATTTGTAGAGTCATTGAGGATAAATTAATCAGAAACTCCAGGAATGCAAGAGTCAGAAAGAACACAGACTGATTTTTCTATATTGATCAGAGACCACAGGCAGAAAATAAATTGGGAAAAGTGACATGAGAGGTCAAGCTGGCACTGAAAGGGGAAAGGCATTATTAGAATTTCTTCTCAATAAATTATGATATGAATTCACAACCTTATGATATAATAATATATATTGAATAGCTCAAGAATATTACATATCTGACTTTGAGAAACTTTAAAGTTTAAAGGAGCCTTTATTCATTCTCAGATTGTATTGTCAAACTCTTCACTGAACATACATAAAAATGTTCTGCTTTTAAGTAGTATTTACAATACAGTTTTATGAGCACTCAAAATTATTTAATGATGCAAAGATATCTTCTTTTTATCCAAGCATTGTTATTTACCAGTACATAAACTTTCTAAGTTTTACAATACTGAATACAGACCATCTCCTTCCCTAAAATAAAGACCGTAAGAATGCTTCCAGAAAGACATTAACTCTCTCCTTCAGAATCCTTTGAGCTCCTTATTTAAAAAGCCAATTATAGAGCCCCTTCCTCCCTGGGATTAATTGAATGAGAATATCAGTGTGAGATCAAGGAATCTACGTTTTTAAGAGATTGCCTAGATGATTCTCTGGTACAGTGAAGTTGAGAAGTAACGGAAAAATCTTTTTAAAAACAATTCTGAGGCAGAGAACAAAAAAACCTTCAAAAAACTGACATCAGTATTCCAAAACAACATGTACAATATAACAAAAGTTCCAGCAGGCAGGTGTAGGGATGTGTGTCCTGCAGGGCTACTGTTTCAATACCCACTAGTTAATTCACAACAATGAGCCACTATTATCCCCACCTGAAATTAGAATGTCTACAATTTGCTTTAAATTTTTCAAAATAGAAAACTATCCTTATAATTTCTCTAATCTCTGATGGGATGACTATTTACGATCTTCAATCCTGTTAAAATAATTTTCTGAATGAAGATATGTATGCTGAGTGACCGCTCCCATACTCAACCTTTAGGGCTTTGTGAAAATTATCCTTTTGGAATCCCCACTACTCTCCTTAGTATTTTAATAACTCTAAATCTATTTGGTATCAGTTTTACCAGGTTCAAATTCCACCATGTCTGAAGTGTTCATAAAATCCATCTGTCTATTCACAAGCATTAATGTAAGCATTTTAGTTATACATTTTCAGATCTAGTAGCTACCTTAATTTAGACTCTAAGTTCATTAAGATCAAAGGTCCTCAGGTCAAGGCCTGTAAGTTCATTAAGCTCAAGGCAATTAAAGTCACAGCCTTTTATTTAAATTGTATTACAAGAACAAGTGCTTGATCTTTTTTCCCAATAAAATACAGGGTTTTTTTAAAGATTTTATTTATTTATTTGGCACAATGTGGGGAAAGCAGAAGCAGGGGGAGTAGCAGGCAGAGGAAGAAGCAGACTCCCCACTAAGCAAAGAGCACCATGTAGGACTCGATCCCTGCACCCTGGGATCATGACCTGAGCTGAAGGCAGACAATTAACCAATTAAGCAACCCAGGCATCCCAGAACATACAGAATCTTTAAATACGAAACTCACTTTCTTAGGGATACTCTGGTATTCTGTGATAAGAAGCAAATGATATTAATTCGTTGAGCTGTTACTAAAAAATACTTTGATAATATTTTTTAAATGTGACCATTTAGATCACATCGATACAGCTGTCTTGATTATAGCAGCCTTTATGTTGTGTACCGTCCTCAGGCGATAAAAGGCAGAGTTGAGAACTGGGTCTAATCTCTAGTATCAATCACTCAACTACATCATCTCTTAATAACTCTTTATTTATTTTCATTTTTCTAAAGTAGGCTCCACACCTGGCACGAAGCCCGGGACAATCCTTGCATTCACGACCCTGAGATCAAGACCTGAGCTAAGATCAAGAGATGCTTAGCCAAGGAGAGCTACCCAGGTGCTCCTCCTAGTAACTTTTTAAAGTTCTTGATCTGGGGCGCCCGGGTTGCTCAGTGGGCTAAGCCTCTGCCTTTGGCTCAGGTCATGATCTCAGGGTACTGGATTCGAGCCCCACATCTGGATTTCTCCTCAGCAGGGCGCCTGCTTCCCACCCACGTCCCCACCTGCCTCTCTGCCTGCTTGTGATCTCTCTCTCTCTCTTTCTGCCAAATAAATAAATAATATCTTTAAAAATAATCATAAAAAAAATAAAGTTCTCGATGTGGGGTAATGCATAGATGGCTCAGTCAGTTAAGCATCTGACTCCTGATTCCCACTCAGGTCATGATCTCAGGGTTGGGATATCCAGCCCTGTGTTGGGCTCTGCACTGGGCATGGAGCCTAAGATTTTCTCTCTCCCTCTCCCTCTGCCTCCCTGCCCCCACCAATAGAAAAATAGAAGTTCTTGATTTGGTTTCATTTCTTGAAACTTAGAACAATCAATGTATATCCACAATCTCAGGCACCCAAAATAATTTTTTAATCCCATTTACTTTGTTTTCTTTTATTTAAATTTTACTGATTTAGTATAATTAATTTTTTACTACCTCTTTTTCTGCACTTCACTCCTTTCCCTATATATACACATCACTCCATCATTCCCACCCCACTTATTACAGGTTGACAAGCCAATAGAACAGGTATCCTTCCATAGTCTCCCCCTTTTTTATTAATTTAACTGTATTTAAATATACATACATTCACACAAACATATTAATACACAAATATATACATACTTAAAGTGTTTGTTACTGATTTGCAAAATTTACAGACACTGTTTTCTTTCTGCAATTTGCTATTCTTATTCAGAAATACCCAATAAAAATTTCTCCAAGCCAACTGTCATGGCTCTAACACATCATTCTTTTTTTTGAGAAAGAGAGAGAGCATGTGAAGAGGGGTGTTGGGGCAGAGGAGAGAGAGAGAGAGAATCTTTTAAGCAGGCTCCACACCCAGCATGGGGCTTGATGCAGGGCTTGATCTCAGGACCGAGCTCATGAACTGAGTCAAAATTAAGAGTTGGACACTTGAGAGACTGAGCCACCCAGGTTCCCATCAAATATCATTCTTAACAGTCACACAGTTGACCCTTCAACACCATGGGTTTGAACTATGCAGGATGACTTACAGGCAATTTGTTGGATAAATACAGTTTAGTACTATACATGTATTTTCTCTTATAATTTTCTTAATATTTTTTCTCTAGCTTCCTTTACTGTAAGAATATAGTACATGATACATATAACATACACAATATGTGTTAATCGACTATTTACATTATCATTAAGGATTCTGGTCAACAGTAGCCTATTAGTAAGTAGTAAAGTTTGGGGGGGTCAAAACTTATATCCAGATTTTTGACTATGTGGGAAGGTTCGGTGCTCTTAATCCCTACATTGTTCATGGTGAACTATATAATATACTATAAGTAGATGCACTGAAGTGTTTCCAACCCTGTCCAAACCCTTTAACACGGACACACACACACACAATATTTCACTTCTATGGAATAGATTCTCAGGAATAAAAATATATGTAATGTATAATTTTTAAAACAGGAGTACCAGATTGCTTTATAAAAAAGGATGAAACAATTTATATTTCTACTTTACAAACAAATGCCCTTTTTCACTTTTGCCATGACTTCATGAACTTTGAGCATCCCTTTATATATTTGCTAGCTCCCTGGTTTCACTTTTCTTGAATTACCTGCTTGTTTCTTTATTCCTTTTTCTTTGAGCTATTTATACAGAAATAAAATTAACAAATGTTAAGAGTAAGAAATTTTTGTGTATTATGGATATTAACTCTGCCTGTCATCTGCTTGCAAATTTTCTTCACCATATTTTCTACTGATTCTCTCTGTGGTAGTACTTTCTATGTAATAATTTTTGAGTTTTCCATAGATAATAGGTCTATAATTTCTTTATATTTTTTGGTTGTTATCTTGAGCATGTTTTCCCCACTATTAAGCACATAGCTTCTTAAATGTCCTCCTAAGATAGTTTGCATATTTAAATCCTTCACCCATACAGAATTTATTTTAACAACCACACTGTAAGGTAAGGGCCCAGTCTCAACTTTACTCCAGATGGACAGCCATTCGTGCCAGCACCACTTCTTAAATGAATCATCTATTTACCTCTAAACTGAAATGCCATCTTTGGTATACATTAAATTCTCACATATACTAGGATCTATTTCTAGATTCTATATTCTAGAATGCCAATCTGTCTCTTCTTATGCCAAATCATGCAGATTTGGTTATAGTACGCTTACAGAAATAATGGTGATCAAAGGCACCCTTGCACATTTTTTAAAATTTTAATCTTAGTGGTTGGCCGTTTAAACTCATACATGTTGGTTTTAATTGTCTTTTGTATAGACGCTTAGTCCTATCTAAACACTTTGTATTTCTATTTTACCTACATATTGAGCAAGGAATAACAGCTGATACTTAGTAGAGAGTTTTTCAGTATATATTTATTATGGTCATATGGTTTTTCCAAACTGATTTGTTGACCCTTGTGACACAGTGAAATAGTCTTATGTTCCTGGAATAAACCTTCTTTGGTCAGAGTTATCCTCTTAATACACTGCTGAATTCCAATTGTTAATATTTTAGTTAGAATTTTACATTTTAGTTAGAATTATCTTTCCTAAAATCATATGTATATAGGTCATTTCCTTCTTATATGCCATATCATTCTGGCATTAAAATTATGTAGACTTCATAGTATAAACTGCTGAACTTTCAATGTTTTTCTAGGGTACTCACTAAGGACAGCCAATCGCACACATTTATGGTCTTGCTCCAAGAATATGATAACCCTTCCACCCATGGACATAACATAGTCTCAAGGGACCTAAACAAGGTGGACATTCTGAACAACACGGTTATACTAATAACAGTATGTTAATCAGACCAAATGAGCAACATATGGCAAGGATATTAGAGGTCTTGATATAAAACATGTGCTCCAGAAAGTGGGAAGAAAACTCTACCTACATCCAGTGGTTGGCCTTATAAGTGAACTTTTTTTATTTCTCTAGGTGCAGTGATATGAAGTGTATGAGGACATTTCCACCAAAGTAAAGGACAGATTAGTGCATTATCAACCCTCCCCAAACTCCACCCCACCCCCTGCCAACACACACACACACATACAATCACCAGTTAGGTCTGTTTCTCTTCTGAACAAGTCTCTGATGTATTACCCGGATGATACAAAGATTTCCAGTTTTCAGTGGGCCCAGAGCTAGAAAAGACTATAGCAGACAAGGGCACAAGTGAAAGCTGCCCTTCACCGAGGGCCATATGAGCTGGCAGATGCTGAGGTCTGAGCAGTATCAGTGGTGGGTAAATGCACTGTAAAGTTTCTGGCAAGTTCCAACAAGAGAATCACAACGCAACCCCTCAGGGTCCTGGAGCAAGGACATGCCTTCTGCAGTGGAAAATTATACACCATTTGAAAAACAGCTCCTGCAGAGCTCCTATGCCCTAGAAAACAGAGATGCCTAATCATGGGACATTATATAACCATTCTGACAGAACTGTCCATCATAACCTGGTTTAGTCAGACCCTCCAAGTCACAGGGTCAGGCTGGCACAGCAGAAATCCAACAGAAAATGGAGGTGGTATTTCTGGAATGAAGCATAAAGCAGAGCCTGACTGGCCAGCAGTTCATGTGTGTGTATATCAAAAATAAACCTGTGTTCAACCAGAGGAGATCTCTGAGAGACAGCCATGAAGGCAAATATTCGCAATGGACAGAGCATCCATTTTCTGTTAAAATGGAAGTATCTCGAGGTCAGAATATACCTGGAGTGAAAGGCATGGGTTCATAGGTTGGCTAGTTGGTCAGGAGCCTAAAATAGGAAAGAAGAATAGATCAGGGACACAGAGACCTGTGAAACAAAAATGTGAAAAGAAATACAGGAGTGGGCACAAAAGGTGAAGACCTTAGTATTCCAAGGACTACACCCCCAGAGAGGTGGCCAATAGCCCAGTAAGGCAGAAGGGTTCACCAGTTATCAGTGAGCTTTTGTCATCAACTCCCACAGCACTGGCACAAGGGGTGTAAGATGGGGCAGCAGCACAGGTGGGGGCATGCATGGGGCCCAAAAGCAGAGTCTCTCCGCTCACCAAAGCTGTGCCTATTACTATCAAGAGACCAACACTGAGCCCCAAATACAGCTGTGTCCATAAAGAAACCACAAGCAACTTGATAATAATTTGCTTACAGCAAACTTCCTCCATCCTGGAAAGTACAGGAATTCACCTTGACAGAAACTGATCTATATTCCAGGCATAGGTTTGCCTCATTTGCCCATGGGTCTTAACTAACGCCATTACATTAAGGCTTCTGGATCATCTAACATGAGATCACAGATAACAGCACATCTGATCAAACACCTGACTTGACAGCTATGGAGACGCAAAGTGGGCAGACCTGGAACATATGCCACTCGTCCTAACACACTTCATACTACAAAGAAGCCATTGGCCCGAGAAAGTGCTATGATGATCGGTTGCCTTAACAGACTTAATTTTTTGAGAAGTTTCAGGCTCAAAGCCACAATGAGAAGAAAATATAGAGACATCCTATAGACTCCCTGCCTTAAGACCCACACAGCCACCCTCACGTTCAACATCTTCCACAAGAGGGTACAGGGGTCACAACAAACAAACCTACACTGACACACTATTATCACTCAAAGTCCATCGTTTACCTTGGGGTTCACTCTCGGTGTACATTCAATGAGTTTGCGCAAATATTTAATGACATGTATGCACCATCACAATACCACACACAATAGTTCTGCTGCCCTAAAAATTTTCTGTGCTAAATCTATTCATCTCTCCCATCCGTTAATCTCCTTAAAAATCGACTTATTGTCTCCACAGTTTTGTCTTTTCTGGAATGTCATGTAGCCTTTCCAGACGAGCTTCTTTCACTTTGTAGTATGCATTGCAAGTTCCTCCATGTCTTTTCATGACATGAAATAACTTGTTTCTTTTGAGACCTGAATAAAATTTCACTGACTATACACACTACAATTTATTCATCCATTCACCTACGGAAGGATACCTCAGCTGTGTCACTATTTTGGCGACTACGAATAAGCTGCCATGAACATCTGTGTGTAAGTTTTTGTATAAGTTACCTTGGGGTAACTACCAAGGAGTACAACTGCTGGATCGTATGGTAGAGTATGTTTACTCTAGTAATAAACTGACAAACCCTCTACCAAGGTGACCGTACCATTTGCTATTCATACCAGCAATGAATGAGAGTTAATGGAGTTACACATCCTTGCCAGTACTTGGTGTTATCAGTGTCCTGGATGTTGGCCACTAATACATGTACAGTGGGATCCCACAGCTATTGTCATTTGTATCTCCCTGAAGACATATAATGTTGAACATCATTTTATACACTTTTGTGCTATCTGTAGATCTCCCTTGAGTGTCTATTAAGATCTTCGGCTCATTTTTTAATCAGGTTGTTCAGGTTCTTATTGTTGAATTTTAAGTGTTTGTATATTTTGGATAACAGGTTTTGGTAAATATTCGCTCCCGGTTGGTGCTTGTCATCTAATTGTCTTGAGTATGTTGTCAGGTCTTTATCAGCCATTTTTATGTCCTCTTTAGAGAAATCTCTCCTCAGATTCTTTGCCAATTTTTTAGTAGGGTTACTTGTTTCTTTATTATTTCATTGTTAGAGTTCTTACATTCTCCAGAAACTTTTATCTGGTAAACAATTTACAAATATTTTATCACATTTTTTGGGTTGTCTTTTCACTTTCTTTATGGTATCCTTTAAAATACAAAGGCTTTTAATTCTGATGAAGTACAAGTTATGTCTCTTTTCTTGGATGCTATAGCTAAGAAGCCATTGGCTAATCTAAAGCCATGAAGATTTGCACGTAAGTTTTCTTCTACATGTTTCATAGTCTTAGCTTTTATGCTAGGTCTATGATCTATTTTAAAATAATGTGTTGGATAGTGTGAGGTGGTAGTCTAACTTCTTTTGCATGAGCATCCTCTGTGTTCCCACCATTATAACGGCATTCTGAAAGTACAAGAGGCATCAGATTGTAGAAGATTCCCTGAAAGAATGAGACATCATGCTCCAGGACACACCCTAAGTTAATGATCATTATATATGGAGATGTGTCCTTAATTGGTTGAATACATCTGTTTAGAAGTAGAAGTGGCTTCACCTATGACTGCATTGCCTCCTACAGAAAATCTCCTTTTTTTTTCATTTGCTAAAACTCAGAATTTAAGAATCTTTGTTTCTAGGGAGGAAAGATTTCTACCTGACACAGCCAGAGAGTCCCACTGAGCTTTAAAGTATCCATCTTTTCACTTCAGATCCCTCATGCCAGAAGATCAACAAAGAAAGAAGGAAGAGAAATACCTGCCGAAGAGAATCTAGAATGGGTACAAAAAGAGAGAGGTAAGACTTACCTACATACATATACAGTATTTTTATAAATTATTTATTTAATAAAATACAGATTTTGTACCTGAAAACAAGATGCAGAGGTGAAGAATGTATTTTGTTCCATTAATTGTTCCCTGGTAAGTTTCTCCAAGAGACCAAGAAGAATCTTGGAGAAAATGTTTCCAAAACCTATTACACAAAACAAGTATTTGTGTTCCACACAAGGGGTGGACTGTAGTTGTTCTCTTCAGAACGAGGCATTCATTACTCCAGAGGCTGGAAATACAGGTGCCTGAGACCCTCTAAAGGAATTGCCTTCAGCTAAAGAGAATCTCCTTTCGCAAAGTTGTTTCCTCCCTTCCTAGGGACAACCTGCAGGAATCACTGCTGTTTGTATGGTATATAAAGGTCTAGTCCCCTGCCTCAAGGAAGGCAACCCCTAAGGTCCATCCCAGCCCAGATCTCGCCAGAAGATGGACTGAGGTTTTCGATATGCCTGCATCACAGGTGATCTCATCCCCTGGCTCAATTATATTTCCTTTGTTCTCTCACAGGACTTGATCCTGAAAGCACACCCCAAGAGACTGCCTATATGCAGAACTGTGTCTCAGAAGTCACTCTACCAAGGACGACATTCTAAGACACCTTCCAGTTTCAGGAGTACATTTTTGCAACATACCTCAACAACTGTTAGTGGCATATCCATGTATCCCTGTGCTCTATATTTAAAATGATGACCCATGGCGTGCAAAGCCTTCCTGTAAATATTTTTCAGTCAGATGAGTATCATTTTTAAAATTAAAAAAAAAAAACAGCAAATAGATGATTTATATAGTCTTTCATATACTGCACTTGGATTTGAGTCTTTGATCTGTTATTTACTGAATCTTTGACCTTAAGTATATTAACTTAACATCTTATCTTATATCTTATTTTCTTTATCTGTAGCATGAGGTTGGTAACACTAACTTAATTCAGGGGGCTGCCTTAAGAACTAAATACCCTAAGGCATAAAAATGTATGAAGCACAGAGACTCCGTGAACATTAGCCATTCTTTTCATAATTAAAATAATTCCTAGGGAAAAAATATACAAAAATGTATTTAAATATCAAGTTTCCTGGTCTATACTGGATCTCAGGTTCTTTAACAGCAAAATGAAACAGTAGATGATGTTGTTAAGCTGTCTTCCTGTTGGAAAAAAACGTGATTCTTGTGATGCAGGGAACCAAATGATTTGCATTAGTGGGTTTTTGGTATTAACGATCCCTAAGATGTTGATGATTCCTCCACAGCAAAGGGGAAGCACTGGCCACCCCTGCTCCTTTGGGGCCTCATTAGAGCCTTGCTCCTCAGCAGCTTGGAAGATTCCTCGTCATCAGGGAGCTCTGGCATGTAGCAGTGGCTACATACCTTGTGCCTGACGCAGCCCACTTCTCCCAGCAGAGAGCTTTGTGGCGGCAGTCAGTCCCGACAGAACTGAAGGGTAAACATAGAGGATTAAAATAAACCAAGACACCCACAACCAACCTAAATAAAAAAAAAAAAAAAAAAATAGCAACTCTGAGCAATATTTTAGTGCTTGTGCTTTGCTCAAAGGAGAAAAAGAGATAAGAAAAAAAAAGGAAAAAAAATACTGCCTCCTTAAAAGAAATGAAGCACCATCCTCCTACTTGATTTAATGTTGTTTCTTCTCTTTAGATGGCTTCTTAATCACACTAGGCAACTGCTTAATATAAGACACAGATTCAGTGGCTTCCCAAAGGGTATTTCAGCGACCTGTAGTCAGGACCAGGGGGTCAACGGTCTCAGTTACGACGAAATCTAATGTCTGGGACACTGGGGCGCTGGTAACAGCCCCAGGTCCATAATATGCATCTCGAAGGCAAGTAAAACTGTGTATCATTCATTCGGAGGGTGGTAACTCAACAGGTCTTTTATGTTTACAATCACCCCTATGGACTGGATGACCATTAACGATGTCAATATGCAAAGTCAGCAGCACTCAGGCTCCAAAGCCAGACAACCCTGGGTGCAGACATCAGCGGTGAATTCATTGGCTCGATGCCACCAGGTACATCAGTGTACTCTTTCGAGCATTAGTCCCTCCTCTAAAACAGGAGTTGAACAACACCACCTAGCTCTTGAGGACCAGATGAGCTAATACCTACAGAGCCCTGAATGCAGGTTCACTGACTGTTCAGGGTTACTTCTCATTCTGAATGCTGCTATTTGGGATGGTAAACTCAACAGAAGGCAGATTTAATTATATTTTCCTTAGATGCTGACCTACAAATATCTTAATTCACATAAAAAATATACAGATGTATTTTGTGTATACACAGGCACACATGTGTGTCTATGTACACATGCATGCACACATTTATAACAAACTTAGAAATGATCTAGCCATGCCGCTCCATGTCCAGGCTGTCACCCTAGTGCAAACTACTCTAATCTCTTAACAGGATTATTGAAACTGACGTTCACTAGCTTCTGTGCTTCTCCTCTTGCTCTCCCCTCCGTTGCACTCCCCTCCCAGCAGCCGATCTCGAAACCCTAGATGACCTCCTGTTATTCCCTACTTGACACTCCATTGTTCTTGGAATAAAATCCAGCTCCTTGCCATGGGTTACAGAGTCCTATAGGTTCCGGCCCCCATCTCTCCCTCAGACTCCCTCTTCTCTCACTCAGGCTTCAATACTACATTCCAGCCATCGGCTTTCAGGATCTTCTTCAGGTAAGTCAACTCTATTCCCTCTTCAGGGCATTTGTGCTTGCTAGTATCAGTCTGTAAAGCTTTCTTCTACCCCAATCTCATGTGGGTTGCTTCTGCCATGGTTCTGGTCTCTGCTCAGGACAGGCCTCCCTTACACAGTGTCCTGCTTCCCTCACTGTCCTCATTAGAAAATCTTGTCATATGGTCCTTATATCCATTATCACTCCCTGGATTTATTACATTCATTTGTTTTTATATTTAGCACTTATCTCCTGTTGTCTGAGAAGAGAGTTCCATGAGACGGGTATAAGGTCCTGCTATCATCCTCAGTGCCCTCTGCAATTCTTTACGGATAGGTGGATAAAACTCACTAGCTTCTCTTTGTAAACGAGTGAATTCTTTTTCTTTCACTGGGGGAAGAGGGAGAGGGAAGGAATCTTAAACAAGCTCCATACCCACCATGGAGCCTGACACAGGGCTTGATCTCACCACCCAGAGATCGTGATCTGAGCCAACATCAAGAACTGGATGCTTGGGGCGCCTGGATGGCTCAGTGGGTTAAGCCGCTGCCTTCGGCTCGGGTCATGATCTCAGGGTCCTGGGATCAAGTCCCACATCGGGCTCTCTGCTCAGCAGGGAGCCTGCTTCCTCCTCTCTCTCTGCCTGCCTCTCTGCCTACTTATGATCTCTCTCTGTCAAATAAATAAATAAAATATTAAAAAAAAAAAAAAAGAATTGGATGCTTAACTGATTGAGCCACCCAGGCACCTCATAAAGGCATGAATTCTTGAAATAATTTTTTTAAAAAGGAAATAGCTCCTCGTACACCAAAACAACATATGATCATCTTTACATAAAGAGATGTGTGTGTTTATTTATATCTACTGACCACATACTATACAAATAAGAAAGGTTGAAATGGATTTAGCATTCAAAATTGCAGGCCCCCAAGAGCTTTAGAAAACAATTCAAGGAGCTATGAAGTGAGCTCACAAACCTGACTCATCCAGAATAGTAATTCACCTAAACCCTTGGCACTGAGATCCTATACGACTCGTGGCATTTTCTCCGTATTTCCATGAGTCACATCATTTTTTACTCTCATTCCCAATAGAAATTATTGACACAACAAAGCAAAATGAAACAAAGTTGTTCACATGTGTGTAGGTAATGGGTTCTAGCATATATGACCAGCTGTGAAAATAAACCCAGTGCGTTTTTACGCAGTCAGACTGAAATAAAAGTAAACTAAGATCTGCTTTTGTCGCATCAGGTATTATTCTCATAACTTCCCTAAATACAATGCTTTCCTCCCTTTTCAAATTATTCATTTTGTATTGTCCTCTTCCTTTTTAAATCTTTCTGTTGGTATCTGCTTCACAAACTTAAAAGAGAAAAAGTGCACACATCAATGTTATTTTTTTTTCTTTGTTTGCCAAAGAATTAGATGCTATGGCAACAGCATCCAGAAAATGATTATTGAAAATAATTAGGGCTCAGGCGTGAACACACTTTATATCCAGGTAATAAATTCAAAAGGGAAAACGAGGGACTGAAGATGGGCCCATGAAGGTAAATCCTTTTGCTCCAAAATGAATTGATGGTAAGTGATGAAGGTTTTTATACCCTTGGACACACTGGCCACACATGGCTTTTCCTCCTCGGCTTCTCCCTCTGCTACCACAGGCAGCACTGAACTCTGACTGGATGCTTTCTGCTAACATGATTCCAGAGTGCTTTCACTCAAGTCATCGGGAGCCCCTCTCCCTCTGGGACACGTCAACTTTTCCAACCCTTACCTTCAAAGCAGTTCAGACCACAGAAAGGAAAAAAAAAAAAAATACTGTATTTGACCTTAAAGCTATCACTTGAATTTTCATGCAATTAAAATCAGTCGAAATGTAAACCCCACAGTGAGCTTCTATTAGAAAGGCTAAGAGACACGGCGGCATCCCTGGCATGCAAAGCAATAATGCCCATTTGAGAATAACGATAAAGCAGCTGCAGATGTTCAGTCAATTAGACGGCCTGATTAGCTGAACATTCCACCGCGTCACGCAACTCAATCACGGCTCGTCCCACTGTTCGTTTTCTGGGGGAATGGCTTCAAACAGCATACCCGCTATAGCTAGCTGCTGGGTACCATCTACTGGTTTCCCCACATTCCACTATTCAATCTACCTCTCCTTAGTGCTTTGCGTGGTTGCCAAGTCGCAGATGTTTTTGCTTTCTCATTTTCCCTCTCCAGAATACCTTTTTCATTTGAAACCCAATAAGCCTGATGGGGGAAAAAATTTCCACATTAGCTCTTCAGTTGTGGGAGCTAAAAACAGATACATCACCGCCTACTGGAAAGGTTACGCCTCCAAGTGCCACATTTCACCATGCTATTGCTAAGTAATAACAGAATCCAATTTGGAATCCTAACATTCCTAGGATAGGTGAAGTGGACTTGTGCCATTCCATCTGGGCAGTCAGCATCCTTGTTGCTTACGTGTGAAAACTGCCTCGAGGTCTGAGGCAGAATCCCCCAGAACAGAATTCCAGCTGCCAGAAACCTATCTTCCCAGGCTCCCTTGCAGCTAGGATGCAGTGCATAACCTAGGTTCTAACAAGTAAATAGGCTCAGCCCAGACTCTGAATGGGGAGTGGAAAGCACATGAGCAATCATCTTAACAGAGAGTGGTGACAGCAGTGGTAGTTCCTTCATTTTGCAGAGAACACACAGTAGCCATTTCAGCGCCCAGGTCTTACAATGGTAGTGGTACTCATGATACACACTCTGAGGTCCATGGTGTTCTTGATGTTCTTGGCTGTGTGAATCATTGGCTTGGCTCTCTGGCCCTTTCAATATTTTCTTCCTAACTGATCCAGCATCCTTTAAGTAAATTCCTTTTCTGCTTAAACAGCCAGAGCTAGTTTCTATTGCTTGCAAATTAAGAATCCTGACAAATAGAGCCAGAGTAGAATGATGATATGTGATGGTTAGAGCAGAGGCCGCTCTAAACAAGTCTACAAACTTTGTAGTTTAAAACAGCGTAAGTGGATCTTTGGGGTAAAAATCAAGGCATCAGTAGAGCTGTGTTTCTTCAGAGGCTCCAGGACAGAATGTGTTCCCTCATCTTTTCTACTTTTTAGGGGCTTCCTATGGTCCTCAGCTTGTGGCCCCCTCCTCCATCTTCAAAGCCATCACTCTAACCTCTGCTCCCCCTTCTTCCCACCTCCCTTGAATAGGGAAAGGCTCTTGTGATTACACCGGGTCCACCTGGATAACCAGCAGAGCATCTAGAGAAAGCCCCTTCTTCCAGGCAAGGTAACAAATGTATTCATGGGTCTCAGTGATCAGGACATGGACAAATCTGGGGAACTATTTTTTTTTAAACATTTTATTTATGTATTTGACAGAGATCACAGTAGGCAGAGAGGCGGGGGGACAGGGGGAGCAGGCTCCACGCTGAGCAGAGAGCCCAATGCAGGGCTCGATCCCAAGAACCTGAGGTTAGGACCTGAGCCGAAGGCAGAGGCTTTAACCCACTGAGCCACCCAGGTGCCCTGGGAACTATTATTCAGCTAACCACAAGATGGAATCCAGAAGTGGAACCTATCATTTTCAGTCATGTCCCACCAATCTGAAATGGGCCATTATAGCCACGTGTAGCTGCAAAGGAGCCTGAAATGTCATTCAACCTGTGAGCATGTGCCCTGCCCAAACTCAGTGATCAGAGCAAAGGGTGAGGTTTCTGCAGTGGAAAGAAAGACGAGATGCATGGAGATGGGCTGTGTCCATCAGGGTCGTGCTGGTCGTAATGAGGTGGCACCGTCCGATGGTATAATTTGGGAGAGTTCAAAAAAAGGACTATTCATGAATGAATGAACAAGTAAAGGGAATCATCAGAACAGAGTACCCTAAGTACTCTAAAATTAGCAGCAGCTGAGGGCTCTAACCACTTTTGGATCTAAAGGGGAAAAGGCAGGTATATTAGTTTCCTAGGGCTGCCATAAAAACCTTCCACAAACTAGATGACTTTATAAAAACAGAAACTTATTCTGTCAATGTGCTGGAAGAGAGAAGCCCCAAATGATGGTATTGGCAGGACCAGGCTGCCTCCAAAGGTTTCAGCAAAGAGCCCACTCTTGCTTCTCCTCCCTTCTGGGGGTTGCTGACAAGCCATGGCCTTCTTTGCCTTGTGGCAGTACTGATTTCAATCCTCATGTTTATCTTTACTTGGTCCTCTTCCCTGTGTCTCCTCTAGTCTTCAAATCTCTCTGTCCTTATAAAGACACCAAACACCAGCCACTGGATTTAAGGTTCACCCTGACCCAGTATGACCTCATCTTAACTTGATTCCATCTGCAGAGATCCTATTTCCACATAGAGGCACATTCATGAGTACAGAGGGTAGGACATTAACGGATCTTTCTAGGGAACACAATTCAACCCACAGGAGGAAATTACCAGGCACTGGGTGGGGGTGTGGGGGGAGTAAGGGGGTGGAATTCTAGCTTAAGAGAGGGCTGGTTAAAAGAAGCTGTGACCTCAGAAGAGGAACACAGCCCAGTTACTGCAACACAACATGGAAGCAGTTGATGTAATAACTACTGATTGTACTCTCCTCTAACCCTCTGAACTTCTGCCATCCACTGGCTGAACTGAACTAAAATGGAAGCTGGGGGAGCAGGAAGAAAAGTCCAAAACAGCAATCCACAGAGGTCAGCATTTTGAGGTCCAGAGGGGGAGTGGACAGGTTTGTAGAGTGGACATGGAAATGCAGAGTTTACATTAGAGAGCCCTCAATGTCTCTGCCACAGGCATCTTCAAGAATATGACACCTAAAGTTGCTTCTGAGCCACTGATAGATGATTATCAAACAGTTGAAATCAATTCAACATGTTTGAGTTTCCACTGTGGGACACTTACCACCTTAAGTACCACAGTGACTACAAATATGGGACCTTCCCAGTGACTGAGCTACTGACCAGCAGGGGGCACCTGCCTATCCTCCAAGAAAGGGGCCTTTTCAAATTGGGAGAAGATAAAGTGTGGAACCTTTTTTCAGATGATCATTTCCTCTACTGACAACCTGATGATGCTTCTGGGTACCTTTTTCTAAGATGTTCAGAGATAAACAAAGGAGATACACAGCTAAACAAAAACAATTTGATGGTAATTTTAAGAGTATGCACAAGAGCTAAGAGAATACAAATGAGGGAGCCATTAGCTGGGCTCAGTACGTTGCTGGTAATAATTCACTGAAATCCCTCTCCTTGAAAAACCGGTAATCTATGAAAAATAAATATGGGGGAAAAAAATCCGTGTTAGCAAGATTGGAACAGTTCTCAGTCTCTCCGTAAACTGGGAGCTCCTAATTTAGGTCCACTTGGTGATTGTTCTCACAAACATTTCTAATGACAGTCCCTCAACTTTCTAAGCCAAAAGAGAAATTCCTAAGCATTTTAGAAGTCATCAATATCAATTTTCTACTTTTGAAAGGCTGAGAATATTATACCCGTGCTGTCCAATACAGAAACTCATTCACTTAATAACTTTTTAAAAAATTTATGTGACATTTGAGTAGAGATTCCTAAATGATTTAATGAAGGCAAATGGAAATTTTCTCATATGTATTTAAAGAAAGCTTAATACAGACTCTAAATTATCTATGCACTTCATGTCTACGTGTATGCCCATGGATGTGAGCACATGTGTCTGTGTTTAGGGAAAACAATTCCTTCACTCCTTCCATGTGGACAAGATCTCATTAACTTAATATGGCACCTTCTTCTTACTCCTCTGCTCCAGGGAATATGGAATGACTTAATTGCCTAGTTCAAGTGGAAACAAACTGAACACAATTAGGTCACTCCGTGCTTCCTTCCTTTGGTTTCAAGGTCACTCTGCTGTTCTTCTAGAACAGATTTTTTTTTTTAATAATTTTTTTAAAGATTTTATTTTTTTATTTGACAGAGAGAGAGAGATCACAAGCAGGCAGAGAGCCAGGGAAAGAAAGAGAGGAGGAGGCAGGCTCCCGCTGAGCAGAGAATCCAACTCCAGGCTTGATCCCACGACCTTGAGATCATGACCTGAGCCGAAGGCAGAGGCTTAACCCACTGAGCCACCCAGGTGCCCCTGGAACAGATTCTGTGAGGTGAAGCCTACCCCAGTCCATCTCTGCCTATTAGAGGCAAATACAACTGCTCATTGAAAGGTATGTCTTAACAAGTCCACTCAGCCAACAAAACCAAAGCTCAGCCCTCCAGCTTGGCCTCCACCGCTAACAAAGGTGATCATTTGTCCTCTACAGCCTCTTCTCTGCTTTGTTTTCATTGTTTTTCAGAATGTGAGTGGGCACTGGGGCTCTATTTATTATTAGGGGCCTTCTCAAAGGCTTCAGCTTCTGGTGAGCTACTTTGGAATATGATGAAATAAACTTCAAAGCGTCAAAGTTGGTGAAGCAAAGGGTGCTTTTATGACACTAAGACCTGCGGCCTTGAGTCTTGGACTTCAGAGTGTGGGCAAAGGAAATGAATGCTGATGGCCATGTCTTGGACTTCAGAGTGTGGGCAAAGGAAATGAATGCTGATGGCCATGTCTTGGACTTTAGTTTGTGGGCAAAGGAAACAAATACTGATGATTAGATAAAGCTTGGAGAAGGCTAGGAGCATTAAACAGCCATGCTCTGGGAAAGAGGCTCCATGTCTGGAACAAGACAGTATCTTGAATTTGGAGGGTTTAGTGGGTACAGTTGGTATTCTGACAAAATTCATTTGGATCCACTCAACAGGTTATGTATGTTGTGCTCCCAGTTTCTGTATGCTCTGCATCTAAAGAATCATACCTGTTACCTATGACTCCTTGAAGGCCTGCCTTCTTATTACTGGAGCTGTATCACCTTCACAAGTATAGTACAGGAAATGCCTGGGAATTACATCCCTTGGCAGGGGGCCAGGGTGCACCCAAAGCCAATGCCTGGGGGCGCCTGGGTGGCTCAGTGGGTTAAGCCGCTGCCTTCGGCTCAGGTCATGATCTCAGGGTCCTGGGATCGAGTCCCGCATCGGGTTCTCTGCTCCGCGGGGAGCCTGCTTCCTCCTCTCTCTCTCTCTGCCTGCCTCTCTGCCTACTTGTGATCTCTCTGTATCAAATGAATAAATAAAATCTTTAAAAAAAAAAAAAAAAAAAAAAAAGCCAATGCCTGAATGGCATGGGAAGACAGAGACCCAGCTCACTTACCTTAAAACAGGACGGGATTCGGGCTAATTTATACACCAGAACTTCTTCAAGGATCAGGCTTGGCCAGGACTTTGCCTGATCTGCCCACTGCTTAGCTTCTTTTCTTTCCTTTTCCTATCCTTCTCTCCTGCTTCCCTAAGAGTCTCCCCTGGAGGCATTTCCTCAAAAAAAAAAAAAAAATACTAGCCCAAACATCTTCAGCTCCGGGTCAGCCATGGCGGAATCCCGCCTAAGAGTATGGGACCAGAGTATCGCCTGACCTAAGCAGCTCCTTCCACAGAGGCGAGAACTAAGCATAACCTCTGGGCTTTGAGCAAAAGTCCAAGAGCCTCTTGGGAGGCAAGACAGCCCCCAGCCAGGTGGTGGCACAGTGGAGGCTCTCAAATATGTCTCCAACAAGGTTAGGTGGGCAGCTTTGAGCTTCAAGGGCCAGGTGGCTATTGATTAAGGCAACCCTGCCACTCCTGGGCAGGCTAGACTGAGGCCAAGATTATACTGCAGGAAAAGAACACTGATCGGCCTTTTAGGCTTGGGTAGACGTAACAAACTTTGCTGTTTTTAACAGTAATTCTCTATTTGCCACACAGAACTATATACAGTACCGAGCCTTAGCAAGCAGCACTAAGTCAAGAAAAATCATTCTATATTCTGAGCCAAAGGCAGAAACTTATGGTAAGACGTACACTGAATTCATTTTCCTTGTCCACAGGCTCAACAAGGGAGAGCTCACAAATGACGACGCGGTGACTTTAAAGTAGGATCTTACAGATGAGGACATCAGTAATGTCTGGGCCCTGAGGGAACTTGCCAGAGAAATAAACAGAATTCAAAGGAGTCTTAAGCAGAAGTCCTGGTCTTCAAAAATTCCTGGGGCAGAAGTTTTCGACAGCACTGCAGAGCCACAAGGTCAGGGACCAGCTAAGCATGAGTCTGCAGCTGAAACAAGGGGCAGGATGGGGGAGAAACGTTCCCGGGTAGACACCAAGTCAGTGGGACAGCTCCAGAGGAATGGAACAGAAAATGCCCTGCACCAAAAGAGATGCTACATCAGGAGGTAAAGCCTGCACTCAACTCAGTGCTGCACTGAGCGAAAGGAAGAGATAGCTACTGGAGAAGAAAGGAAACACATACACACACACACACACACACACACACACACACTCATATATATTTTTTTCAGACTTACTGATTAGGATAGCCATCAGTGCAAATTTTTTTTAATGTTGTGCATTAATATTCTCCTGCTGCTCAACAAGTGACTACATGCTTAGTGGTTTAAAAGAACACAGGTTTATGCTCTCACAGTTTCCATGGGTCAGGAGCCTGGGCAGCAGCTGTGTCCTCTGCTCTGGGTCTCACCAGGCTGACATCAAGATATCAGCTAGGGATGGAACCTCACCTAAGACTTGGGGTCCTCTTCCGAGTTGACTCAGGCAGCTGGCAGAATCCAGTTCCTAGAAGGAGGAGGACACAGAGGCCAAGGACCACTCTTAGCTCCTGGAACTTGCAACAACTTGCCACATTGGGAACCGATGCAGGTTACAACGTGGATGTCTGCTTCCTTCTGAGTCAAAGGAAGCTCAACGCTCTGCCTTCCCCCTCTGCAACCAGCCAGAGAAATATTCTGCTTGAGAACTCACCTTGCCTGCTTAGAACAGACCCACCTAAATACTCTCCCTGTTGCCATAAAAAGTACGAATATCACCAGAATGACATCTCATTATTATTCAGAGTGCCACCAATATCCAAGTAGATGAGGTAAGACATAAGCACTAGGCTAGGGTGGGAATCTTGCTGTCCCCTTGAAGGGAATCCTGCTCACCATACTACAAAGTCACAATAATGTCTAGAAGGCAATCCTCTGAGTTGGGAAACAGTATGCAAAGGTGGATGTTTCCACTAGGTACAGCAAATGGAGAGTGTCCAATTTAACTTCTTACTGGAGACAGAATTTCCATCCATACAGAAGACTGGGCAATGAAGCTGAAATCAAGATACTGTCCATCAGCCCTTCTTGATTTTTGAGCACTGGCCCTTTGGAGATATTAAATGCTGGTTTCTCTAAACATAACACTGTCTAAGTAGTCTACTGCCCTGTAGGTTGGCTACTAGATTTTTTTTGCAACTCAGACTGTGTTGTAGAGGAGCCAATGCTGAGTGATCATCTTGTGTGTCCTATTAATTCTTTGTCTCTTCAAAAACAAAGTACACCACAGTTTTGGCCTCAATTTCTGAGGTATTCCTTCCTCAGACTGCAAGGGTCAAGATCACCAATTGTCTAATGCTTTGTTTAGACTAAATACAAGAGGATGGATACAGGGTTCTCCTCTTACTGAAAATTCTGAAATTATAACTTTAAAACAAGGAATATGACTATAGACTTTAATTCATGTGAATGTGTTTGGTATTTAACTTCTAAGTGGACTTAACCTTTATATTTCACTTTTTCCTTGGGAATAATATAATGGAGCGATGATTACTACTTGAATTTAAGACATCTTTAAAATAATAAAGAATCGACTACAAAAGCAGAGAAACATGGTGGGTCACATTTGCATGAGTAAGTTCTTTTACACGAGGTATAATTTCTGAGTTACATATATTTGTGCACTTGTGCTTGGTTATTATATAAAACAGATTTCTGACTGCAGGCTGTAGTTAAGAGTAGGTTGAAGGCCATTTAAAACATATAAAGTGTTTAATACGTGCACATAAGAAGCATCGATGTGTTTTAGATAGTGTTCCTATCTTCCATATCTGTATCAGCAGCTCTCAACCTGGGCGGGACAGTGAATCATCTGGGGAGGTTTAAACTACCTAGGAATGTTTGTTTCTTCACCCTCCACACCCCCAGATTCTAATGTGACTGGCATGGGATATGGGTTTTCATGAAAATGGTGATCAGCTCAGTGGTAAAGACCTACAACGTGGCTTTTGCTGCCTCTGTAACCCTGGACAAGCCACTTAGCTTCTCAGAACATCAGCTCCTTCACCGGCAATATGGGTATTATGCTATTGTCTGCTTCTGTAGGGTTATTACGAGGATTGTATGGTATACTGCATGAGAAAAACACTTGGCCAAGTGCCTGTTGTGTATGTTCACAAAGTGGTAGCTGTTATTCAGACATATTAAAAAACCTACAACAGAAAATGTGCAACTCATATTTACTGATGCTTTTCATCAAAATAAGTTTGTCATTTATCTAGACAATATGCATCAGAAGTCATCTCATCCTTGGGGACAAGGAAACAAAACTTACAGACCTCAGTTCGTTCTCTCCCTGATGCCAATTATGAACCCCACATTACCATATTTGGTCACTTTCTTCTTGTTCAACTACTAATGACCAAGTTCATCTTGTGGTCATCCACAGCTACTTCCAATTATCACACCAATTAGGGGATAATAATAAATATCCCAGTGGTGACTTTGGGTCATATGCTCAGTTCTTTCTTAACTATCCCACAGTGTGCCCTTCACCTGCCATGGGCTCCAAGTCCTTGCATTTCTCATCCATTTCTTTAATGTTTCTAACTTACTTTCAAATAAAATACATGAGCCTGCCTTGTTGTTCTACTTTTTTCACTAAGATCTGCCACAAAGTTCACCAATTTGTGTACATAACACATTTCAGTTCCCTGTGACAGATAAGTTAAAAGAAAATACCATTTTTTATCCATCAGATGAGCAAGTATTTTAATATCTGATAATATCAAACACTGGAAGAGAGTAGGCAAATGAGAACTCTCTGGTAGTGCCAAAGGGAGTAAAATTAGTGCTACTACTTTAGAAGGCAGTTACAAATCATCAAAGTTTAAAATGTACTTACTCCTGCACAATAAATGTACGGATATGGCCCTTGTGAATATCTCATGTAGAAGAAATCTTACCACATTTGAAAACGGAGGCATGGCCCATGATATTCACAGCAAACTTGCCTGTAATAACAAAAATCTAAAGTAATTGCTTATCAGAAGGGAAATGACTAACTGAACTATGGAATACTATGCAAATATTAAAAGGGAAAAGCTTATGCTACTTACAACAAAACACAATGTTAAATGGTGAAAGCATGATATAAAATGACACATCATGATACTATTTAGGTAAAACAATATGTGGACAATACCTTATATTTTCTATATTTGTGTATGCAATGGGTGAGGGGGGTACCATACAAAGTACCCACAATACACAAATGAAACTCTTAAATTCATCTCTGAAAAGGTAGGGACTCCTACATATACTGTTTGGGTTTTATTAAAGGGTATATTTAGTAATCACTTGTGTAAATGGAATTATAAAATTCTACTTTCTTAAAGAATAATAATATACCTCCATTTTGCTCCTTTCCTTGCAGCAGACAACGTGGCAATGGGTGAGAACCTGTGTGGGAAGCCAGGTGAACTGCTTGCATGTGTGGGAGGATACCTGCCATCCAGCAAATTAGGAAGGTCTAAGATTTTATGTGCCTTTCATGTAGGTCTACTTGACTGGCTGAAGAGACTGTAGGAACCGTCCTTAAACCACCTTCTTGGGATACAGTTAGTGCTTAGACCAGGTTGGAGAAGTGGAGGTTCCTTACTTTATCTCCATACTTAGTACCTTTAAGACAAGTAGAGATGTCAGTTTCCCCATGGGGCTCATGACTCTCTGCCTCAATGCCTGCAGTGCAGAGCTGCAAGCTCTGTACCCAAACCAATGGAGGGGACCAAGAGGACTCCAGTGAGTTGTGAAGGACCTACTCAACCTAAATGTAAGTGCATTCTCCAGGCCCCGACATTCAGGGACACCCTGAGCCTCAGGGAAAAGGATGGAAGGGACCGGCACAACAGATGTTTATCTGAGGATGGCTCGAGATCGGGGGGGGGGGGGGGGGGGGGGGGGGAAGCAGGCTAAAGAAAGGAAGAAAGGAAAAGCTGTTCAACTGTGCAAACCATCATGAGCCTTGGCTCCCACACACTGGGCTGTCACAGAGTAAGCACAATGCATTTTCACTGTACTGATATTTCAGAATCTATCATAGGTCACGTCATCATTCTGGTCATGAAAGATAAATGCAGGAATTGGAGTTTAAGGCAATCAATGGCTCATAAGCCAAACCATATGGAAGTCCAGAATTCACTGTCTTACCTATATGTAAAAATGTTTTCCAAGTTCTAGAACACATTAAAATTATACCTAACCCAAGTACTCAATAGGAAAGGACTGATTAATAAATTCCAGTATACCCACTTGTGGAATAGTATGCTCCTATTAAAGGTATGGTATAGAAATATATTAGTCAACATGGAAAACTGCTCAAAAGAGGCAAGGAAGAGTAAAGTTCAACAGAGATACCCTTGAAGAAAGTCTGGTATTGAGAGTCATTTTTCATCTTTTATCAAGACTCCTACACCAAGACTCTTAGCTAAGACTTTAGTAAGATTCTTAAGGTGTGTCTCAATATAATAAAACATCTGAATTACAGAATTGTTGTAAGGCTTGAATTAATACATACATAAAGACCTCAGGGCAGTGCCTGGCACTTAGTAAATGCTCAATAAATACCAGCTATCATTAATATTATCAATATGCAAAAATTGCTGTTAAATGGAAAAGGATCATAAATCAATGGGATATTTTGCCATTTTGAAAAAGTATACAGATATATTTATATATAATCTATATTGACATAACAATAACTCACACACACAGACATATATGCATGTTTCAAAATTCAGTGACCTAGAAACAATTTAAAAGATATGAATAATGATTGTTAGAGTACTCTAGGAAATATTTTGTTTCTTCTCTTTACTAATTTGAATAGCTGTTATGTTAATGTTGAATACTTGCTAGGGCTCTAAACTTTGAAGCCAGATAGCTGGTGTTCAATCTCTGGCTTGCCCACTTGTTAGCTGTGTGACTTTGGGAAAGACACTTAACCTCTCTGTGTATCTGTTTCCCTTATCTGTCAAATGGTAATAATGTTTCTAGCTATATTAAATTACAATGAGATATATCTCTTATTTTAAAAATCATGCTATTTACCATCACAAATGGATTAAAGATCAAATGTTTTAAATATATGTGACAGGTATGAAAAGATCATTCAATTATTAATTTTCTATCCTGAATTTACAAAAACGGCAGTACTAGATTAAGGATACACACATAGATAAATGTAAATAATACTGATATTCCAGGAATGAACTCATATATCCAGTGAGAACTGATTCCTGATAAGGGTTTTGAAACAATTCAATGGGGGGAAAGAAAAGTCTTTTCAACAAATAGTGCCAGGACAACTGGCTATCCACATGCAAAAGAATACATGTAGACCCCACCTCACAACATATACACAAATTAACTCAAAACAGATAAAAAACCTGTATGTAAAAGCAACAGTTATAAAACTCTTTTAAGAAAACATACGTGTAAGTAAATCTTTGTGACCTTGAGTTAGACAATATTTTTTTAGATATGATACCTATAGCATAAGCAACAAAAGAAAAAAAATACATAAACTGGACTCCACCAAAATAAAATGAAATCTCTTGTGTGTCAAAAAACACTACCGGGACACCTGGGTTGTTCAGTGTTAGGCGAACGTGATAACCACTACACTACGGAAACATGGGTTGTTCAGTGTTAACACACTGTTTGCATCTGGGGTGCCTGGGTGACTCAGTGGGTTAAAGCCTCTGCCTTCAGCTAGGTCAAGATCTCAGGGTCCTAGGATCAAGCCCCATATTGGGCTCTCTGCTCAGCAGGGAGCCTGCTTCTCTCTCTCTCTCTGCCTGCCTTTCTGCCTACTTATGATCTCTCTGTCAAATAAATAAATAAAATCTTAAAAAAAAAAAAAAAACAGTATCAAGAAAACAGAGAAACAATTCAGAGAATGGGAGAAAACACTTAAAAATTATGTGTGTATTTAGGATATAGTATCCAGAATACCTAAAGAATATTTATAAGTCAATAAAAAGATAAATAACTCAAATAAAACTAGGCAAAGTGGGACACCTGGGTGGCTCAGTGGGTTAAAGCCTCTGCCTTCGGCTCAAGTCATGATCCCAGGGTCCTGGGATCGAGCCCCACATCGGGTTCTCCACTCAGCAGGGGGCCTGCTTCTCCCTCTCTCTGCCTGCTTCTCTGCCTACTTATGATCTCTGTCTGTTAAATAAAATGTCTGTTAAATAAATAAATAAAATCTATTTAAAAAAAAAAAAAAAAGGCAAAGTATTTGAACATACATGTCTCCAAAGAAGTTACACAATGTCAATAAGCTTATGAAACCATACTCCACTGGTCACAGTAAAAATGAAAATCAAAACCACAATGAAATAAGCGCTTTGCATGGGCAAGGATGGATATACTTAACAAAAAAGAAGAAAGGAAGAAGGAAAGAAAGAAAAAAGGAAAGCAACAAGTGTTGGTGAGAAAATGGAGAAACTGGAACTCTCCAGCACTGCTGACGTTTTAAAAAACAATGCAGACTCTATGGAAAGCAATCTGGCAGCTTCCTAAAAAGTTAACCTCAGAGTTGCCATGTGACCCATCAATTCCATTCCCACTTCTATATCCAAGAAAATCCAAATCCCATGTTCACCTAAAAACCTGTACACTGATATTCAGAGCAGTATTCTTGATAACAGCCATAAAGTAGGAAAAAAACATAACATCCATCAACTGGATGTTGATGTTGATGAATGGATAAATATAATGAGGTGTCTGTGTGGGGGGGGGGGATGTAAATACACACACACACGTGCAGCACAATGAAATATCATTCAGAAGTAAAAAGTTATAAAGTATCAATTTATGCCAAAAGGAGGAACTCTGAAAACATTCTAAGTAGAAGAAGGCCAGACACAAGAAGGCCACTTACTGTATGTTGCCATTAATATGGAATTTCCAGAATAGGGAAATCCATAAAGACAGAAAGAAGATTACCATGGGTAGGGGATGGAGGGTGGGGGGAACAGAGAGTGAATGCTAATGGTTACAGGGCTCTTTTAGGGTGATTAATATGTTCCAGAATTAGGCAGTAGTGATGCTGCACAACTTTGTGAAAATACTAAACGCCGATGGAACGCATACCTTAAAATGTTGAACTTTATGGTGTGTAAGTTATATTTCAAGAAATTACAACGGCTTAGAACATTTTTGAAAACTGTAATCTCACTTCTAAAATTCCTGCTTCACGTTACCTGGTAACTAAACCAAAGCCAGTGAAGTTTGCGATCAAGTTAAAGATCTGTCAATGGAATTTATGTTTTCTCCCCCTAACAAACTTTTTACTTTCCCGGTGTCACACCTATATGTTCAGCCACTAAAATGCACCAGTTGCCTTTGGAATCAGATGTTAACTGGGTTAACTTCAACTTTCATTCTGGAAGATACTTGGGAAGATCTAAGGTTTAGGTTCTACCAGGCATTTCCTGAGGAATCTGCATTACTTTCAGATAGTGTTGTTTGTCACTGAATATCTTAAGACTGTGGTGAGAAAGTACAGTATGTGAAATTAGAGAGCAAACTGCTCATTGTAATGGAAAATACATGCTTTCCCAGAAGCATTCTCTATTCATTTAAAATAAAGTGATTAGATAATGTTTGGAAATTCAAGTGTGATTCCTTGTCCCTTGAGTCTCTCCCCAGCACACACATACATACACATACACACATATACACAAAATGTTTCAAATACAGAGTTAGATCTTTTGTGGTCCCTTCATTTACAGAAGTTATCCAGAGAAAGCCCTCAATTCCTGGCTTTCTTCTTCCTCTAACGTCTTTATTTTTGGTGTCCCTGTCTTAGATCAAATTAAATCTTTCTGGGAGGCTTCTGAGTTCACTGAGTTACTAAGGAGATACTCACTGTCCCAGCCTACAGGGTTTTTGGGAATCCACCACCTCTACTTTTTCAGAGGCAAGCCTGAGTGTGTAAACATTTCCTAGGTTGGCCATCCTGGTACCTACTGCCCAATCCCCTAAGGTCCATCACACATAGTCCCACCTGTTCACCCTGGAAGATTCACCTGTGGAGTATTGGTCAAAGGCATCTGCTCCTTTTAGTACCCAAGACCTCTGCCTCCTTGTAATGCCAAGATCCTTTCTCCTTCTTCCTATCATCTCATTCCCTTCCTTCCACATCCTTCTCCCCTTCTTTTTTCTTCCCTTAAACCCAGAGGCTCAATTTTTATCTGGAAGAGAGAGCAAAGGAATATAATACAGACTTATTATACTTCAGAAATTATCCTGCCATGCATTTATGTGAAAACAAACAGTCCTCTACTCTTGAGTATATCAAATAAACTTACATGGCTGTCATTAATAAAGTGAAAGAAGTTGGGCAGCTAATATCAGTAGCTTCTTCACATTGAAAAAAGAAAAAAATCCAGTATCATATATGTCTAATTAAAATGAATAAGGGAAATCCATTCCCAAAACAAGACCAGACTACATACAATTTCTTAAGAAAAATAAAATAATTCTTAATCTGGCCACAAGCAAGTAGGAAACAATTTCATAAATCAATAAGAATTGAAATTACATTAATCATTTATATGTAAACCAGAAAAGATCTTTTAATGGCTGAGATAGGAATCAGAGTGATTATACATTGTTCTATCAAAAATGTTCTGAAACTATATCTATTCTTTGGAAAAGCTTCTGTTTCTCACACTCTAATTTTTTATTTATGCTAAGTAAAAAAGAAACAAAATGCCTACCCTGATACTTAATGTTTTTTTTTCCTATTTAGAAAAAAGAAAACTATTTTTACATACTTTTTACATAGTCCATGTTTAAAAAAAAAAATCAAATAAAGCCTTAAATCCCACTTCCCTACTGGAAACTAAGTGTTTATTTGCTGGGCTAAAATCCCCACTTCTCAGATTATTTTACTTATTTCTTTATTAACCACTGATCCTTGCAGAATCTGACAATCCCTGGGCTTCTAAAGAGCCGCAGCTATGAATCTGGAAGAGGTCTTCTCACTGCTACTGAGAGTGATGTAAACAAGCCCTGCCCCTGAGTTTACTGTGTCCAAGCTTCTTTCAGGAAGGAAAACAAAACACACCCCTCTCTCCCAGGAGAAAGATCCGGTTACTACGCCCAGAAGACAAAGTCGAGTCATCACAGCCTAAAGTTAGGGAAAATGCCATTCAGGGAATTATGCCAAAGATGTTTTAGATGAATGGATAAACTAATATCAAATGAGTATCAAATGTGGCCACGCACTATAAAGATGAAGAGATACTTCACTAAAACAGATCGTTAATCCAAGTTGTATCAGCAGTTTCCCCCCTGGAAGTTGTGATTTCTGACTGTTCAAACTTCCCAAGTGATGGCATTAAAATGCATCTGGCTTCATTCTTCAACTGGCTTCACAGCATTACTTATTCTATTATACATTTTCAAGAGTAGGGGGGGAAGAAGAATTATAGTACGTGTATGTTACTGAAATGACCTCAAACCCAAATAGCATAGTTCTCTCTCATTTAACCAATGCATATTTCATTTTTACTATCACACAAGATCTCCCATTATCCTAAATTATTCATGATCACTCCTTCCCAGTAACTTCCATATGTTCTTACTCACCCAAAAAAGAAAAGCCATTTCCATTCTTGATTAGTACTATTTGCAACCCATCACCTTTCTTTAAAATGAAAGAAGGTTGACTATTTAAAAAAAAAAAAAAAAAAGAATCATAATATTGGCAAATGCTAAAAGCCTGGGTCACACACAACCATTAATTTTAGCCAAAAGTTTTATCGTGAACCAATGATGACTATTACTGACAGAAATCTATGATTAGATATTTTAATATTAATTATGTTGCTGACATATACACAGTTCCCAGAAATCTGGAAGTGTGCCTGGCAAAAGGCAGGCATTCTATCCGTATTTGTGGAATGAAAAAAATGAATGTCTAACTGATGGAAGTTTAATTTTAAACTTTTTAAAAAGATGTATTTATTTTAAATGTAAGGATTTTTTTTTAAGATTTTATTTATTTATTTGACAGACAGAGATCACAAATAGGCACAGAGGCAGGCAGAGAGAGAGGAGGAAGCAGGCTCCCCACTAAGCAGAGAGCCCAAAGCGGGGCTTGATCCCAGGACCCGGAAATCATTACCTGAGCCAAAGGCAGAGGCTTAACCCACTGAGCCACCCAGGTGCCTCTAAATGTAAGGATTTTGAGAAATCCTTATCAATTTGCAGAAAAAAACAAAATTTGCAGATGAAACTGAAAATATCAACTTCCTTATAAGGTAAAGTTATTTACTGATTGTGTAATAAAGAAACTAATGTAAAAAAAAATTACAAGTAACACACAACTTAAGAAGATTCTCCTGCAATGTATCACTTCTATTAATCAGTTAATGCGAAATGAGGTTCTGTGAAATACTATCAGGTCATCCAAGTTAAATGAAAGGACAACTCTTGCATATAAATATCTGTTCTCTACAAGCCCATTCTGCAAGTTCATTTACAAGCATATTCATTAACCCTCAGACTATGAAATCATGAAATCAGAAATCATTAGAATTTAGAGTTGGCTAAAGTGGCATGTTTCAAAAAAGACTGAAGTTACATTAATGGTCTCATGACTTACTACATTTTCCATATGATTTGGGAGGATTGGGGAAGGTGACAAAAATTACAGGGTTTTATTCACTAATTGCAAAAGACTTAAAAGCTTAAAAACTCTTGTGTTTGCCAATTACACTGCAATAAAGCTGAAAAAGAAAAAAAGCTGTGAATGTGTCCCCTGTCTCGATACGAGTAAAGAATGAACCATGTACACTAATATGTGACAGACCTAAACCTATCAACATCACATTAAATTAAATGAAAACAAGCACTTGCTGCAACTAAGAAGCAAAGACTATGAAACTAATTTATTTAAAAAGGCAACTATATGCTCCTTACAAAAAGTACACTTTAAATTAAGGAAATAGGTTGAAAGTAAACAGAAAAGAATTTCCCATGCAAACTGTAAGCATAAGAAAGCTAGTGTTATATACCAATATAAGACAAAGTAGACTTTAAGAAAAAGACCATTATTGGGAATTAAAAGGGCATTCCATAATAACAAAAGGATCACATAACTAGGTAGCGATAACAATAATCTTAAATGTGTACACATCTAACAAAAAAGTCTTCATCAAAATATAGGAAGCATGATTTGACAAATCAAAGAGAGAAACAGAAAAATACACAATAACAGTTGAAGATTTTAAAAGCATTTTCTCAGTTATGGATAGAAATAGTTATGCCTCCTATCACCCAACAGGGGGGAAAAAATCAGTAGAGACACAGAAAACCTGAAACAAGGTATCAGTCGATTAGCTCTAACTGGCATTAACAGAATGCTAACCTAACATCAGAACACATTTTTTTTTTTTTAAATTCACTGGGACATTCACAGGACAGACTTATTCTCTAAAGAACATTTCAAAATCATCAAAGAATTAAAATAATAAATAGTATCTCCTCTGACAAAAAAGTATTAATTTAGAAACTAACAAAAGCCAAATAGATAAATCAAAAAATATTAGGGAAAATGTACTTCTAAATAACCCAGGGATTAAGGAAGAAATTAAATAGAAGATATGCTAAAATCAGTAATTATGAAAATATAACATAACAAAATTGTGCAGTACAGAGAAAGCAAGTCTTGGAAGTGTACAGTTTTAACTATTAAAAGAGAGGAAGTAAAGTTTAAAATTAATGATCTGAGATTCTACTTTAAAAAGCAAAATACTCAAGCAAATGAAGCTCAAAATAAATCCAACCAAGAAAATGTTAAAAAAGCACAAATGAAAATTTTAAAGGACCAGTAGGGAAAATCAACAAAGTAAAATATTGTTACTTTGAATATATTAATAAAATTGATAAATCACTAGCAATACTGCACAGGAAAAAACAAAAAAAGAAAGAGAGAGAGAACAGAAAATCCAACACCAGGAATGAAAAGAGCAACATCACAACGGATTCTCCAAACATTAAAGTGACAATAAGGGATAACAATGGAAGAAACAGTAAACAACACTAGGCCAATAAATTCCTCATACTGGATACAAAGGACAAATTTTTTCAAAAACACAAGTTATAATCCCTGATGCAAGGTAAAGTGAAAATCAATGTAACTCCTTATCTGTTAAATAAACTTGCAATCAAAACCTTTCCCATAAAGCAAGCTTCAGGCCAGATGCCTTCAGGGGTGAATTCTAACATTTAGAAAATCAAAACAATCTTATACACACTGTTTCAGAATACAGAGAAAGAAGGAATACTCCCTAAAACATTTCATATGATTCGCATTATCATGATCTCAGAAAATTTGACAAATATTATAACAAAATTACAGACCACTATTTTCCATGAAAAAGAAATTTTAAATCCCTTAAAACACTAAAAATGCAGAAGTCCATAAAAATATTAATAAGTCAGGGACACCTGGGTGGCTCAGTAGGTTAAACATCTGCCTTCATCTCAGGGTCCTGGGATCGAGTCCCATTGGGCTCCTTGCTCAGTGGGGAGTCTGCTTCTCCCTCTGACTGCCACCCACCCTGCTTGTATGCTCTCTCTCTCTCCCTCTGACAAATAAATAAATAAAAATCTTAAAAAATACATTAAAAATCAAACACAGCAATGTCTAGAACGAGTAATAATAAATCATGAAAGAATGGGATTTATCCCAGGATATGATTGGCTTAACCTTCAAAATACCAATCAGTTGTATTTGCCACATTAACAATGAAAAAAAAATAGGATCATTCTCTACAAATGAAGAAAATGCATGTGACAAATGTCATCACCTTTATGACAAAATTGTCAGCAAAGTTGGGATAGAAAGGAGCTGCTTTAATGGGATGAAGAAGCAACACCTATAGCTAACATCATTCTTAAATTTTTTTTTTTTAAGATTTTATTTATTTATTTGACAGAGAGAAATCACAAGTAGGCAGAGAGGCAGGCAGAGAGAGAGGAAGGGAAGCAGGCTCCCTGCTGAGCAGAGAGCCCGATGCGGGACTCGATCCCAGGACCCTGAGATCATGACCTGAGCCGAAGGCAGCGGCTTAACCCACTGAGCCACCCAGGCGCCCGCTAACATCATTCTTAATGGTAAAATTAAATCTCCCACTTCCACAGGGAAGGCCAGATGTCCTCTCTCACCACATGTATTCCCTACTACACTGGAGATCCTACACAACGTAATAAGTCAAGCAAAAGAAATAAAGGGCATTCACATGGAAAAAAATGTAAAGCTCATTATTCATAAATAAAATGATTGTGACAATACTAGGAGATCTACTGAAAAATTAGCAATGCTGCAGAATAAAAGTTCAATACACTAAAATCAACTGTATTTCTAAATATAACAATGAAAAATTAGAAAATGAAAGTTCAAAAATCGTACTTCCAATAGCTTCCAATAAAAACATCAAATACCCGTAAATAAATCTAACAAGTATGTCAGATACTCCTACACTGATTAAGACAGCCTAAATCAAAGGAGAGGTAAGCAATGCTCATTGATTACAAGATTCAATATTGTTAAGAAGTTCCTTCTCCCTGAACTGCCTTACAGATTCAAAGCGATTCCTTTTACGATTCCAATAGGTCCTTTTAAAGAAACAGGTAATTCTAAAATTTACATGGAACTGCAAAAGATAGAGAAGAACAAAAACAAAGAACAGATTTCAAAGGCTTACACTGATTTCAACCTACAATAAAGATGGTGTTGAATTTGCATTCAACCTACAAAAATTTAGACAGTGTTGAATTTACGTTTGAGACAAACAGATCAATGGAAGAGATCAGAGTTCAGAACCAGATCCTAAATACCAGACTGACTTTTTTTTTTTTTTATTTTTAAACCAAGGTACCAAAGCAGTTAATGTGGATGGGTGTATGGGGCTGTTTTTAATAAATGTTACTGCAGAAATAAGTATCTATATTTTTAAAAAATCCTCAATTCCTACATCATTCTATTTACACTTATTTGACACAGATCTAAATGTTAAAGAGTAAACCATAAAGTGTCCATAAAAAACACACAGAAGAACAGTTTTGTGACCATGAGCAGCTCACACAAAATATTAACAAATTCATAAAGTGATAAGCTAGAGTTCTTCAAAAATAAAAATCTGTCATAAATAGTATCATAAAGAAGATCAACAGACAAGACAGTGTAGGAAAAATATTAGAAGTACACTTTTATGCTGAATACATAAGAAGTACACTTTTATGCTGAATATAAAAAAATGATGAAAAGATTTTTTTAAATCCTATAAAAATGGGCAACAGACTTGAACAAACACTTCCCAGAAGATATAGAAATGATAAATTAGCATATGAAAAGATGCTTCACAGCATTCATCATGCAAATTAAAACCACAAAATAATACACTTTTTCAATTACTAGAATGTTTAAAATAAAGATGAACAAATGCTGGCTAAGAAGGTAGTAAAAGAAATCTCCAACCATTGCTGGTGGTAAAGTAAAATGGTACAACCACTATTAAGAGTGTGTGTGTGTGTGTGGTCCTGTAACAGAGAAATTTTACTCATAGGCATTTACCCCCAGAGATGTAAAAACATATCCACAAAATAAATGGTACACAAATGTTTATATAATCTATATTTACAACTGTCTCATTTGTACTGGTGGGAATTTAATTTATGGAGGTGATTAAGTGACAACACAGAGAGGTTAATGCTGTTGCAAGATTAAAAAAATAAAAAAAGACTTATTACTTACATTTCAGAAGAGAAGGGGCCATGCACACCACGCAGGGCCATATAGGGAGGCACCACTTTTGGAAAGGGAGCAGATCGTGGAGGACTCTGGGACATAGGAGCTCTACGTAGCTGCCCAGTACCTGTCTGGCTTGATGTAAAGCAGGGGAAATTCTGGTTTTGTGCATGGCACAGAGATGAAAGAGACGGTTCAGAGCATGGGCTCTGATCACAGGAGAGATATAAATGACTTTGGCCAGTAGTTTGGCCCTGTAATTAATGAATGCCAAATAGACAAATAAAGAATCTAAGAAAACACAGAATAATAATAGCCTAAGACTGCAAAGCAAACCAAACATCCATCGGCCAAATGAATAAACAACTTGTGGGATGTCCCTATAATAGTGTGCTTCATAACAGCTGGGAAAACATTGTTAAATGTGATACTACCTAAATAAATCTGAAAAAAGTATAACCTTGAACAAAATAGCCATACTTTAAAGAATATATAGATTATATGTCCAGTTATATGAAGTCCAAGAACAGTATGAATTAAAAGGAGCTATCCTGGGAACTGATTGCGGGGGGAGGGTTGGGATTGTCTGAAAAGGGCCATGAGGGAAATTTCTGAGGAAATACATCTGATCAACATCTTGTTGTGCCTTTTTGTGGCCACCTGGGTTTATTAAATTGCCAAAACGCAACAAACTGAGCACATATGCACACAGATCTGTGCATTTAGTCAACTATCACATATACTTCAATTTTTTTAATTAAAAAAAAATCTGTTAGAGGTTATACATCTGAAGCACAGAATTGCTTTGTCTATTTTTACTGACTTTTCACATTCATCCTTTATTTAGAGTCCAGTAAGAAACAATTAGTTGCAGCTGTTCCAAGCACAAGGTTTGCAAAAAAACAGTCCTAGTTTCTAGTCCTGGCTCTTGTCCCTGGTTCTTACCCCAAAATCTGTGTGAATTTCTTTCTTTTTTAACCGAGGTCCCTATCTTTTCTAAGCCTCATCTAAAAAAAAAAGAAAAAGAAAGAAAAGAAAAGAAAAAAGAAAAAAGCCTCATTTTTTCACCTGAAAAAAATGCAGAAACAGTACTTACTTCTTACTTACATAAACAATCTGGCAACAACACAGTATAGTGAGCCACATACTGATAATAGTCATCACTACCTCAAACATGTCTCTGGTTGAACAACTGTATGTAATTGTAATATGCATTTTCTGCGTTTGCATTTTCTAGATCATGATAAATTTTGTCTCTTATTTCTTATGATCAGTGTGACATCTTATACAGTTGTTGACATTCAAATTGGATAAAACATAAGAAACTGTCATGTCTGTTACAATACTGCTTCTCAGAAGGTATGAACTGTGGCATTGTACCTTCAGTGAGCTCTACAAGTATTATGACATGATCCTTGTCGCATGCCTATGAAATGGACTTTATTACTCCCATAGGACAGCTGAGGAAACCAACCAGCTTAGAGATACACCATGCTCAAATATGACAAATGGACAAACAGCAGAGCCAAGACTTCAACCATATCATTCAGAACTCTGGTTCTTTCCCTCTTTCCATTCCTGACAGTCTCACCAAATCAGCTAATCCCCTCAGGACTACAAACTGTCTTTGATCAGGTGTCTTTCAGTATATGAAGTCCTGAAGGAGGGAACTTCTTTGTCCCTTTCTAATCCAACCAGCTGAGTAACAAATACAAGGATTGCTTCTTCCTTTTCATAATTCCTTTGAAAGGAAAAGAAAGTAGCAAGGGGCACAGCTCGGTTAATAAAACAGTATAGGTATGATTTTCTTATGTGTGGAAAGTCATTAGATTTAAGGATTCTGATGGGTTTGTATTCTCAAGTTATATGCAAGGTCTGTGTAAATGAAGCCAAGTTACAATGACTTGGAGAATCACAAATTAAGCAGTAAATTCCATAGTGGCTTTATGTATGATCGAAATAGAAGTTGGGAGTATCTAATTCCTACTACCTTAATGTTAAGGAATAACTGTTCATAAATCCAAAGTCTATGGATTTTCTGTAAAATGACTCTGAATTAAATCCTGCAAACTACAGAATTAATCATTTACTGACATTTGTGGGTTTAAATTGCATTAGATCTTCTATTTTGAAACCAGGTTTAGACATGTAAAACACTACAAAAAACTGACCATCTTTCATACTATAATATACTGAATGAAATTCTATATTTGCATTTGACCCAAAATCTCTTATAGCATAATAGTGGCCCTTTTAAGTCATACTAAAAAAAAAAAAAAAAAAGGCATGCTAACTTGATCATTAAATATTAAGTATATGTACATTTTAAGGCATACTATAAAATTAAAACATACTTAACTTTGCAAAATCATTATTTCTACCATCTTGAACTACTAAGTTACTGTCTTAATGAAATCTAATAATTTTACTATTTCAAATAAACACAACCAAAAATGCAACTTTAATGTCAGATAAATGCGGATTAAATAGGGATCTATTCATGCCATTTAAGAGTTTCTTAGCTGTCAAAATGAGCTACAGAAGAACAAATGGGAATTGCATTCTATTTTATTTCACCTTTCTGCAGAGGCACAGTATGAAATTCTTTTCTTGTAACTTCCTTGTTAAAATTACAATGTATCAAGTAGAATACCAACCCACTGGGATAATGGTAAAATTACTGTCTTGGCATTCAGACTTCATTTCCTCAAAGATTTTGGAAGTTGTGACAAGCTGCTAGATGTCTTCAAACTACAAAGAAAAGCAAAATATCCTTATTTTGGCTGGCACAGGACAAGACAGCAAACAAAGCAGGGTGTGTAGCCTCGGGCAATGATTTCTCTGCAGAGATTCCAGATCTAAGAAAACCACTTATCAAAATATTTGTTCCTCTGTAACGACAGAGGAGGTTTCCAATCAAACAGGTAATGGACATTTCATCAAGAAAACACATAAAACTCATTAATAAAGTGAGAGACAGAAGGGAAAATGCTAAAATATATACATATATACATACTCCATTAACTCCCTTATCTGGATTGACTGCCAGAAACACTCCCCTGGATCTTGTGGAATTAATACCTCTACTCTGTCTTTTAACCTGCATTAACAATGAAGAATATAATGTACAGTTTGAGGCAAAAGGTATTAAGAAAATTCATCAAGTGACTGTTTGATAAATATAGTGATGGATCACAGAATCAGACTGTGGGTTTCAGATACCTAGCAGAGAATTGGGTAGCCCTGAGAAACTGGTTGGATTACTTCCCCTTTTCAAACTCATCTTCCCCAGCTGATCAAGGGGATTAATTGGGGCACCTGGGTGGCTCAGTGGTTTAAAGCCCCTGCCTTCAGCTCAGTTCACTATCTCAGGGTCCTCGGATCAAGCCCCACATCAGGCTCTCTGCTCAGAGGGGAGCCTGCTTCCTCCTCTCTCTGCCTGCCTTTCTTGTAATCTCTGTCAAATAAATAATCTTCTCTCTGCCTGCCTTTCTGCCTACTTGTAATCTCTGTCAAATAAATAAATAAAATCTTTTAAAAAAAAGGATTAATAATAGTACCTACTTCATGGTGTGTTTGTGGGATTCCATTAATTCATATATGTAAGGCACATAGAAAGAACACAGCATAATAAAATATATGGGTTAACTAATAGTAAAATATTATAGATGAATGAATGAATGAAGTAACAACTCAAGCAAGACACTATACTATCCAGGATGTACAAAAAAAAAAAAAAAAAAAGCCTTTTTCTCTGAACTAATGTTTAATCTAATTAGGGAGTTTAGGAATATCTGCGGTGTTGTCTTGCCTTTCCATAGCATCTGTTCTGCCTTGATTTTACTCTGATGAGCTGTGCTTCCCAGTCAGTCTCCCCCAGGATAATTCAGGTGGGTCCTATCCCACTTTTCCTTGTTCTTTCAAAGATCCAAGGATAGGCACATGGCCCATACCTGGCCAGAAGGAATCAATTTCAGAACTTGGTATCTATTGGTAGGAAAATGATTCCTTCTGTCAAGCAGGAGCTAAAAAGCATTAAAAGATAAAGCTGTGGCTGGAGACTGGAGACAGTGCAGAAGGGTAAGAATGACACAGAGGAAATCCAGGTGAGTTCAACATCAGCACCTATCTGTTCATAAATATGGTGGTTTTCCTTTCCACCCAGGCACAAAGGAGACTCCAGCCTCCACTGAATATGGGCATGGCCACTTGACTGCTTTGGGTCGCTGAGACAGGAATAGAAGGGACTTGTATCTCTTCTGGGAAGCTTGAAGGCAACTGCCCAATTTGTCAGGTTCCCTTTTCCATATCATTGCAGGAGAGAGGCACTTGTCAGAATTGTGCTTCTGTCAGTCTGGGCCCCTGAGTAACTTCAATAAGCAGATTCCACCTACCACTTATGCTGGATATGTAGCATGAGCAAGAAATAAGCTTTAATTGTATTAAGCCATAGTGAGTTTGAAAACTTCATCTGCCTGACAGATACATGAGCCAAAAGAAAAGGAAAGAGGAAAAGCGGTCAGAGCTAGCCAACAACCATTGTTACACTCTTGGATCTTACTCTACCCAATGACATCTGTCCTGGATGTTTCAATGAAAGGCACCAATGCACTTTGAGGGAGCTGAGGATCAAGGTTTGAGCAAGTTTGAGTTGGGAATCTGACATTTGCAACCAACACTGTGCCTTCGTATGCAGAAAATAAACATATACAACTATAATACAGATGCTAGATTATCACAAGATGCTTTAAAGCAGAAGAAGGATCACAGTGTAACCTGTAGGCATAGATTTGATTCTGAGAAGCAGACAGATGAGTGCAGACTTTCCCTAGGAGTACAAGAGCACACACTACTATGTGGTCACTTTGGAAAACATCTGGGGGCATCTGAATTGGCTCACTGGGGAAAACAAGGGTCTTTAGAGGGCAGAGGCCATGGAGGTTAGATGTCCCATAATACAATCCTCACATGGCTTTCAAATGGAAAGGTGAGAGAAAAACCTATTTATCATTACACAAGCCTATAAAGAATTATTTGCAAAGTCTTAATATGAAAGAATGCAACTCCTGTGCAAATTAAAAGACTGAATTTGTAATGTTCAGATGTCACCCAAAGTTGTTCACCGTGTCAGGAAATCACACTACGAGTGGCATTGCCCCCAATGGGAATCTGGTCAACAGCTTGACTCACTGGTAATTAGTCGGCCTTGTATCTACCACATTCATATGGATCCTATGAATATACTCACATATACATACTTAGCTATCTTTTTCAAATGTGAAATGAAAAATAAAATGACTCTACGTTTAGTTGACTATTGTCTTATTTCTTTTCAGTAGAAGGCTAATTATTAGAAGTATACATACGAATGCAGGTAATCTCATCTTCCCTTCTAAGGTGATCACAACCAAGCATTTGTTTATAGATGAAAACACGAGGTTATGCCATGACCTACTATATTTCTCCTTTTATTACACATGGGGCCTTATGTTGGCTCTTCTGAAATCGTGTAATTCTGCTGTACTACCTATGAATTTCATGCCAGTATACAAAGAGGATGTTGCACAATATTAGTAATGCACAAGTCTATGAGAACCACTGATTCTGATGGGAACAACTAAAAGAATCATACTGTTGTCACAATGTAGGAAGCCTTGAACACCAGGTTAAGAGTTTCTTTTGTTTTGTTTTTACATTTTTCCGCAAGTAGCAAGAAGGTATTACAGATGGGCAGTGATCGTGTGGTGTGGAGATGGCGGTGTTCTGAGGATAATTAACATGTTATCATGCAGGGTGATGGGGGGAGGGGAGAAAACAGGGAGGTGGCAGCTGTGGTCCTGGTGGAAAGGCTGGGGGAATGGCTGGAGGCATGCATCTGAAGGACAATGCAAAGAAGACTCCAGCATGACCAGTGATGGGGTTTGGGAGGTTGAGGACAGAATCAGTGGTTTTGATGGGCTTTGGTTTCCCTGACAGGGAAGACAGATGGTCCTGAGACAGAAACGGGGAAGTCTCAGAGGAAAAGCCACAGAAAGAGGATTTCAAGGTCTGACATATTCAGGTTTAAATCAACAGCAAGACATTTGGATGGAAATGGTATACAGTGACTGGCTATCGGGGACCCAGCACTGATAATACATAATCAGGGCACAGGAGTAAAGAGTTACAGAGAGGATGGACTCTCTAATGAAAGAAAGAGGGTGGGGGGTTAGGGAGGGAGGGAAGAAGAGTCAGTGAAGAGCTGAAGCTAGAAAACCTCTAGAATCGAGCAAGAGAAGAAGGATAAAAATGAGTCAGACAGAGGAACCTGGGTGGCTCAGTCCTTAAGTGTCTGCCTTTGGCTCAGGTCATGGTCCCAGGGTCCTGGGATCGAGCCCTACATCGGGCTCCCCACTCAGCAGGAAGCCTGCTTTTCCCTCTTCCACTCCTCCTACTTCTATTCCCTCTCTTGCTATGTCTCTGTCAAATAAATTTTAAAAATCTTAAAAAAAAAAAAAAATCAGGCACAGCAGCAGTTGGAGACCCAAAAGTTCAGTGGTAGGAAAGTCAAAAGGGGTAAACTGAGGGCAAGAAGCAGCAGCAAACTGCACTGGAACCTAAAACAATAAGATCAGAGACACCACCACTGGCCTTGCCAAAAAGAAGGTGCTTGTGATCTCAGGAATGGCACTTCTAGGCGGTGAACGCAGAAGGCAATCAAAACCAGATGGGCAGGTGCAGGCCACCCGTTTCCAGAAGCTCACTGGGGGTAAGGAAGAGCAACTGGAAAAAAACCTCAGGTCACCGATTCCTGATTTCCATAGATTACCAAAAGATAGTCTGATGGACAAAGACAGGGATTTTACTCCAGACTTGAGAATCAGGGAAAAACACGTCTACTCCAAATATTACTGGGCAAAAAGGAAAACAAAATGAAATGTATATCTTTTATCTCTACCTATCTACCTATCTATCTACCTATCTATTTATCTATTGACTGTATCTAGTGATCCTTACTTTAAAAACTTAAAGTGCTTCAGGATGTGGCCATCCTATGTGCCTTGGCTATGAGGCTTCTGGGTCTTGCTTTCCTGAAGGAAAATGAGGGTAAAGAGTGGGTTGTTACTAGGACTTTCCTTCACAACAAATGACTGGTGGTCACATCCGACTGAAGACTGATCTCTAGTATTCTTAATAAACTTGTTCTTTAAGGAGCTTAAAGCAAAACTCTAGATTTTTACGTCTCATTGATCATAAATTCTCTCTAGAAAATCTCTCTTTTTGAAGGTTGCAAAAAATGTGTGTGGTTTACTAAAGCAACAATTGGTACCTTTAATTACTTCATAAAACTAGCACAATTGAGTGGTTAGTAAGCTTTAGGTACAAATAGAGCTTTAAAATCATTTTAGCTTACTAAAATGTAAACAAATCAGGAAATTGGCTCAATATTTTAACATATATTATTAGGTGTTGAGTTTGGGGTATTGGCTTCTGGCTTTTCTTTAGAAGATGTCACAAATTCTGACTAGCAAATTAACTGAGAGTTTTATAGTTTGGCAAAATTGTTTTCACTTTAGAACAATTCATGACAAGAAGTCTAAAATGCATTGTGGCTAATTAATGGCTTTCTGGGTGCTGATAAACATAATACATGGGCTTTTTGATGGTTTTACCTCAGATCTTACTAAATCATCTCTCTCTAAAATTTCAACACATGTAAGTGGTTGAAAGAGTAGAAATTCCATTTTCTCTTCTCTTTCATAACAACTTATGGTGCAAAGGTGATTTGCTAGTGAACATCAAAGAACAAGGGATAGACATGGAAGATTGAAGGAACATTATCACATGTGACTTTAAGATGTCCAAAAACATACTAGTCTAGAATTCCTAATGATGTTATAGAGTCTAAGTGCTCACAGGAAGGGAAAATGTTTTCACTGATGCTAAGAAAACACCAGTATTTCTATTTGAGAAGAATAATTACAACTACCAAAAATTGAGTGTCTCTGTGTCAGCAATTGTGTTATTTTTAATTCTGACAAATGACTTTACAGATGAGGAAAATGAAGCTCAGTCAGTTTAACTTTCCAAGACGCACTGTGTGTTCTCGCACTCTCTCTCTCTCTACAAACACACACACACACACACACACACACACACACACACACGCACATTATATATATACATTAGTGAGCAGGTGGAAGCTATCTAAGAACCTCACCTTTGCCCCGTTCCCTGCTGGAACTGTTCTAAAAATAGGGTCAATATTAGTTTCTATTATTATTATTCTATTATTTCTATTGTTATTTTAGCATCTATTAAGAGGAAGCACACCATGCCACTCCCTTAAAACTTTACAGAAAAGAATTATCAAATATGAATTTCTTCACTCTCCCAACACCAAGCCACAATGGTGCAACATGGAACAGAGTGACTGACAACTCACTCTCTAGAGGTGTGGCAGAGATGGCACTGAATAGTGGACATAGACGGGATAAAAGACCTAGAGAACGGAGGAGGGAAGAAATTCAACTCCAAAGGGAATGTTTTATTCTCCGAGGTACAAGCTCAGTGAAAGATGAAGATGAGGAGTACAGGCGGATTCTCAATGGGCTGTAAGCACCTGATGGGACAGTTTGCTGGTGGACAATTCCATCAGTCCTTGCACTTACATTACACACACTGTCCCACAGGTACATATTCCAAACAGTATTTCCTATCTGATAAAAGCATCAAGTAATGTATACAAAGGCAAAATAAACAAAAACACAATGTACTACTAACATTGAAATCGAAGGATCCCATTCCCTGAGCAAGTCCGTCAGTATAAAATAAGAGTGTACCTGACTTGGGTACCTAGGGTCCTTCCAGTTGAAAGTGATATAATTCTGCCATTGGAGAATATTACTGCGCAAAAAGCTAAGTTTCAATGTCTTCAACATGGCGTCAATATGTGCCAGCATATTGATAAGAACGACAAATGACCTGGGGTTAATCCTTTTCCTTTCAAGGGAATTATAACCAAGTATCCCCTGGAATTCAGGTCCCCACCCCCAATTCTCCCAAACACACTAAGAGAAGTCAGGCAATCTAAAACACTCCATCCATTCATTTACCCAGAACTCTAGGGCAGCAAAGTAATGGGAGGAGGAAGGGCTCCATTCATTCAGACAGTTCAGAGGTCTGATATAAGGAATCTGATGAGGTACACTGACTATACACAAGATTCTACACAAGATTCACTAAATCAGACTTATCCTAGTTTTGGTCCTGAACCAGAAAACCCCCCTTTACAACCATTTCAGAAGAGCTTATCATTATCCTTGCAATAATGATTTCATTAGATATATAAACCTCTCCACATGATTTAATGCTGCATGTGAAAATTCTCTATACTCTAAGCAAAAATCCTTCCTCAGCAAACACCTTTCTAGAATGATATTGCATCAAGCAGATTATTATATTTTTTAATGAATAAGGAGTAACCCAGACTTTGTTCCTCCCAGCTACTGAGCTGTGGCTTTGTGAAATGGAATTTACAATCACTAAAGAGAAAACAGCCCCAAATCCCACAACTCCTTTCACTTAATTATTCATGACATTGATCAGCACATTTATTTTTAAAAACAGATAAAGTTAGAGCAGCACTCATAGAGGAAGAAAACTTCTTGCTATCTGGCACTACCGTGGACTGCAGAGTTTCTTTTTCAGGGATTTGCACTTTGCATGTGCAAATTTTAAAAACCAGCCAAATATCACCGCTACATACTTAAAACAAGCTTATAACATTAAAAGCCATTTCCCAAAGGTGACACTTTTCATCCTAATTCACTCATACAGATCAGTTTCTGTTTATTGTTCATAACCACAAAAATTAGAGAACTCCAGCAATACTAAAAATAATAAAATATTAAAAACTGGATTTTCTTCTTCCCATACCAATTAAGGGTAACTTAGAAACTTCCAGAAGAAAATTTAGAACCTACAATGGTATCTTCCCTGGAGTGGGATATGTCTGGGAAGATGGCAGCCAAGTCTGTCCACCATGATGCTTCTCCCCATCAATAAGTAAAACCTGCTTCCCCTTCCTCATTCCTGGAGTGGCCCTGTGACATGCTTTGCCTGACAGAAAGCAGCAGAGGTGATGCTCAGCCTGTCTTACCTGCCTTAGACCTTATGAGACCATACAGCTTCCATTTCTACTGTTTGGAAATATAAGAGAAAGAAGAGCTAGCAGGCCCAGACTACTGAATTGATGACCACATGCAAGAGAGGGCAATCCATCCAGGTCCTAGTATTTCCAGTAACCCCAGTGAGGCGGCAGACTTATGAGCGAAAGCACCTTGCATCCTCCAGGCCCAGACAAGCCACCCACCCCGATACCACATGGATCAAAGTGGTGTTGTCCCTGACGTGCCCTACTTGAATTCCCAACCCACTCACACACAACTATAAACAATGACTGTTTTACACCATTAAATGTTGGGGCGGTATCACCCAGCAATAAATAACCAATAAATACATTTGTAATTGAATTCAATGCAATGATTCCCATAGTTACACGACTTCTTTAATATAGTAAGCAACTCATATTAATTCTATAGAAGAATCAATGAACAAATACTTCCTGAGGCATTTACTAAGTGTAAGGCACAGACATAAAATTAATAATAGTAATACCAGCTGTTTAATGGGAGCTTAAGTATGATTATTTATTCATTAAATTTGTATGGAATGCTTACAAAGATGCAGGTGATGTGCCAGGCACAGGTGACCAGCGCTCAGAGAAACGGTACAACTTAGAGGGGTATATAGCATACCAGAGACAATTATAATATACTATAATAACTGCTATCATACAAAGAGTTAAAACCTAGGTGTGGAGATTTTTAAAAATCTAGAAATAATGATATTGAGGCAATACGATACACATCCTAAGAAAAGTGGCTGCATTGCTCATTTGTTGTAAGCATTAAATGGAGTGGTTAGCAAGGCACTTAGCACATAATTAATCCACATTAGATGGTGCTGAAAAATCTAAACTATACAAAAAGTTACGAGAATTCAAACACGGAAAGATCATGAGTGGTTTGCAGGCTAGTTGTGGTCTTTATCTAACTGGTTCAATATTTTTGACAGCCTACTCTCTGCCAGGCACTGGGGTTCAGGGAAAGCCAAGAAAGACAAGTTTCCTGCCCTCAAACGACTCAATCTGGAAAACAGACAGTAAATAAGGATGATGACAGGTATAGAAAAGAACAGTAAAAATTGTCATCTGTTCAGGAAGTGTCACTTAATGGACAACTTGTAAGATAAGCCAATGGCTATTGGGTGAGTGCGACTATATGAATGTTGTATGTGCGTGGTGGGGTGGAAGCAATGGGGGTTTGGGGGACATGTACTCAGCAAGTGGTCACACCACATGCAAAGACTCGTCCATCACTGCTGGAATCAGAGAACCCATGTAAGAGCGCCCTACAATCAGGCCAGAAGGGCAGTCGGGGTAAAATCATGAAGGCTCTAAGTGCCCTGTCAAATAATGTGGACTTTACCCTAACACCAACTGAAATTCTTTAAGGTCTGATAGAGGGTTTCATATTACATTTCATTTTACACACTGGCTGCAGTATGGAAACAGGATCAAAATGATCAAGAATGGATAGCAGAGACAGGAAACCAGACTGGATGCTTTGGTCATAATTAAGAACAATGCCGCTGGGGGTCTAGATGAAGTGACTGGAACTGAAGGCGGAGAGAATTGAGCAGTTTCAATGCATATTTCAGATGCAGGAAAGACAGGACTTGCATACTCTTCCATACGGGCTTCAAAAAGAAGAGGTCAAAAAGAAATCCCAATTTATGCTTTGAGCAATTGCTTTGATGCTGATGTTGTTGTCAGTGGTGGGAGAAGGTGGAGAACACGGGTACCAGTGAACTCTTGGCAAGGATGTTCATGAGGTCAGCTCTGCATGCGGCTGCAAGGCTTTGAGAGATCCAAGTAGAAGTGCTATCATTGATCAGCACAGATCAGGTTCTGCTTCCATAACCAACAACATGCACATCCCCATGGCCGGTGACAATGAAAGTCTGAAGTTTAATGCACATCAACAGACAGTTCTGCTCATGGTAGTCACGTAGGTCCCAGGCTCCAGGAAACTCCATCTTAACACAGAATTCCATGGCCTCAGAGGCAGAGAAGAACAGAAGGAGCCACATACTGGCTCCCAATGCCTCTGCAGCAAGTGGCTACATGTGAAACGTTCACATTTCATTGGCCCAAAGCAAGTCACCCGATCATGACTGTCATCATCGACAGCAAGCGAAGGAATCGCCCCTCCCCAGGAAGTGTGAATGATTCTCAATAGTTTGTGAACAGCAATAAAGCAGACAATCAGATAAATAGGTTTAGATCTCTGGATAAAGCTAACTAGAGTTAAATAGAGACAAAAGAGAAATATTACATTGAACTTTAAAAAAGATCCGTATGATTTCAGCAAAAGTAAAGAAAATCATTAGGAGGATTCCAGGTATTAGAGTGGGACGATGGTAAGGAAAACACCTACAGTAGATAGTTTCTGGTAGTATCTGTGTTCCTTTCTTCGTAGTAACGAGCAAAAGAGAGAAGAAAATGAATGATGCATATGAGGGAGAAGGAAAACAAGTCAACCAAAGACTCCACGACCTCCAGAGCCAAGGAGGGCCAGCATTGGAAATAGGGGAAGAGAGAGGGTTAAGCTGACGGGGGAGCTGAAAGAGGTCCTGAGAAGTGAACTCAATTTCAGTCCTAGAGATGAGATCCCACATAGAGAGAGAAAAGTGAGTCCACCTGGGGTCTGAGACGAGTAAAAGAGTTCACTCACAGTCATTATGAAGGATAAGGCAACAGTTTCCATTTCCAGTTATATAAATTTTTCTTATAAAGACTGTTCCAGAGTGAAAAATGCACTACTTGCAGACATGGGAAATATGGATTCCATTTCTAGTTAGGTCATTAACCTGTATTTGACCTGAGGCATTCCATGAATCTTCTTAGCCTCATTGGCAAAATGTATTCTAACATGCTATGCTTTTTAAGAATTTTGGGGCAAAACATAAAAGCTCTTTATAGAGATTTTTACCTAAACCCATCTTCTTCCCGGTCTCCTATTCCTTGAGATTCACAACACGGCATGGCATCAGATCTGTCTCTATGCCTTAATCATATCCAACACTCTGTCCGAATCAGTCTTCCCTATCCCAACTTACCGCTCACCAAGTATCCTCTTAACCACACTGTCAGTGATAAGCATGGAAATGACTCACTGGTCCAAAATCCTGCCAGTCCACCTCTTACCAGGCATACAGACTGAGCTCAGACTTCTGGCCCTTCATACCTTGACGAGTCAGCTCAGCCTAGATGCATATGAAGCATTCTCTATTCATTCTTCTTGACAGTTCAACCAGTTTCCTTTCCTCCTTCCCCACTCTGTTGTCCTTTGGCATATACTACACTTCTATTATTCTATAAATATATATAAAATATATATAGTGAATAATACGGACACCAACAGTAAAACCACTAGGCACAATAGGTAGAAAAACTATTTTGGGTTTTTTTTGTTTTTTTTTTTTAAGGGCCTGAGCTTAGTTTACGTATTTATTACAACAAATCCATACAGGACCAATATTCCAACTTTACAGATGAAGAAATTGAGGGTTAGAAGAACCAATTAATGTGCTCAACATCACAAACTATTACATGGCAGACAATTTGTCTGGATTAAGAAGCAAAAGAATACACATTACCACTAGGCAAAACTTCCTGATATTTCCAAATACAAAGGAGTTCTTCCAGTTGGACTGAGCGTTCTCGGAGAGCTTTCATTATATTTTCCAACTCTGTGTATTACTGAGCTTCACACAGGACTCCTTCACTTAGGCAGCAATTAGAGAGTTATAATTCATTCATAGGCAATAAAGTGACATTTTACATTTCCTGTGTTTAATTTGAAATGCAACTACAATCTAGAGGACATTTACAATGCTTACTGAATATGAGGTTTGGTGGTATGGTAGATTGCATTATTGGCCCAAATTCTTCACCCTTCCTGTATCTATGCCCTTGGCCATGTGACTTTGCAATTCCTGCCATTAAGGGGTAGAGGATAGCTCCCGACCCTTGGCTTTGAGTTTGGCCATGTTCTCATTACAGCCAACACAATACAGCATTAAATGACAGTATTCTAATGGTAGCCAAGATCTTTTACGGTTCCGATTGTCCTTGTACCTATGTAACTGGCATGAGAATCATTTCTACCAAGGAATTTATCCTTCAACTTATACGTCAAATTAGATGTGCGAACATCTCAGCCAGTCAGACCTGAACGTTGAGCAAAGACACCCAGCTGGGCCCAGCCAACAGCTGCCAACTCCCAAATGACCCATAAAAATACAAGCAAGCCCTCAGCACATCAACATATGATAGGACCTAGCAGAGGCTCTAATGTGTCCGTAATAGTTTGGGTCAATTTTTTGTACTTCTGCTGTAAGATGCAGAGACTATAATAAAATCATGGGCTTTCAGCCTTATTTCATAATTAGATAAGATTTAGGGGTATAATTCCTGTGGACAGGTGGAGTATAAAACACATGTGACTAAAACATGTATTTTATGTGTAGGAGACCAAGAGAGGTAGATTATGATAGATTGTATTACTATTTGTAAACACCCACATTTCCTCTCTCTTCTTTATTGGCCCTGCTGTGACTTCTGGCCAATGAAATGTGAAAACAATCTGATACACGACCAGTCCTAGTCAACGGTATAAATACTACTTTATAGTTCAAGTAGGCCTCTTGAGTTTCTGCCCTGGGGTGTGAAAATGTGTCCCAGATAAGGGACTTTCTTAACCTGTGTTTCCTAGAAACAAAATCTAAGAAAGGTTTACTGAAGAATGCTCTCGAAAGAAAATGCCGTAGGGAAGTATAAAAAGGCATAGATACGGGGCACCTGGGTGGTTCAGTCAGCAGAGCATCTGACTCTTCATTTCGGTTCAGGTCATGGTCTCAGGGTTTTGAGACTGAGCCCCATGTCAGGCTCTGCACTGAGCATGCAAACCTGCTTGAGATTCTCTCTTTGTCTCTCTCCCTCTACCTCTCTCTCTCGGAAAAAGGAAAAACAGGGGCGCCGGGGTGGTTCAGTGGGTTAAGGCCTCTGCCTTCCGCTCAGGTTATGATCCCAGGGTCCTGGGATGGAGCCCCGCATCAGGCTCTCTGCTCAGTGGGGACCCTGCTTCCTCCTCTCTCTCTGCCTGTCTCTCTGCCTGCTTGTGAACTCTCTGTCAAATAAATAAATAACATCTTTAAAAAAGAAAAGATAAAGAAAAAGGAAAAACAAACAAACACAAACCAGCACGAGGAGGTGCCTGAAAACTTAAAAGTATTGCAACGGGGACCTCAGTTGGTCCTGGGGCTTTCTGGGGCAGGTATGGCCTTCAGAGTTGTCCTAAATGAAGGCAAAGGGACCAGGTTTTTGTGCTCAGGCATCAGCCCATCATTGGCACCGGTACCAGCCAAGAGGAGGCATGGTCTTGTCTGGGAGGGTTCCCTCTGCAAAGGGCAGCTCCCCAGTGAGGGATGAACCTGTGAGCCATCAGCAGCTGATATACCAAGGGACAGGGGTAGGTAAGTAAAACCCTAAATTGGTAGACCTGTACGGAGCTCCACAGTGCGTATACTACAATAGCGGGACCTTCACACTAGAGCCCAGAACGAAAAGCCACATGGTCGGAGCAGGCACCCAGTTAACCAAGAGCATGGAAAAGACACAGGGTGGCACACCTTGTACCCACAGCTTTCAGGGAACACAGGTGAGTAGTATCTGTCTTCAGACAAATAGGGACAAATTTTCAAATGTCAATGGCTTCTTACCAAAGTAAAACTGATACATTTATAAAACAACAAAAAGAGTTGATGTTACAGAACCTGGACTGGATCTTGGGGTCTGAGCCCGGAGCACAAACAAAGGGGCTAGTTAATACACTTTTACTTCCGTATCTGGGCCACTCTGGCGCCTCCCGCAGGCAGGGCAGGAGGGAAAATCTGAAAGGGCTCTGGGGCGGGGGTTGGGATCCCCTGCCCCTGCCCAATTGGTGTGTCATCTTAGAACTCTGATTTCCCTTATCGTTAAGACTTTACGTTTTTAAAACATTTGCTTACATTTTTAAATTGGGTTTTTTTTTTTAAGATTTATTTATTTATTTTAAAGAGAAAGAGAGAGCATGAGTGGGAAGGGCAGAGGAATAGAAAGACATGGGACGCCTGGGTGGCTCAGTTGGTTGGACGACTGCCTTCGGCTCAGGTCATGATCCTGGAGTCCCGGGATCGAGTCCCGCATCGGGCTCCCAGCTCCATGGGGAGTCTGCTTCTCTCTCTGACCTCTCCTCGTTCATGCTCTCTCTCACTGTCTCTCTCTCAAGTAAATAAATAAAATCTTAAAAAAAAAAAAAAAAGAAAGAAAGAAAGACAGAGACTCTCAAGCTGAGCCCACACTGAGCACAGAGCCTGATGTGGGGCTTGAGATCCCACTATCCTGAGGTCATCACCTGAGCTGAAATAAAGAGTCAGACCCTTAACCAAATGTGCCACTCAGGTGTCCCAATTATGTCTGTTTTTTTTTTTTTTAATTATAAAACATGCATGTGTTGCTGCTGCATAAACCACCCTAAAACTTAATTATTTAAACACAAATTATTTGCTGATGATTCTAAATTTGACCAGAGTTCAGCTTGGCGGTTTGTTTGCTAGTTTTGCCTGACGTCACTCATGTCAGTTAGTCATCCAATGGCTTTACTGGGACTGCTGGCCTTCCATGACTGACTACCAGTTCTGGCCATTAGCTCATACGGGTTGTAGGTTCTGACTTTTCTTTACGTGGCCTCTCAATCTCTAAAAGGCGGGCCTGAACTTGTTTACATGGACGTTTCAGGGCAGAAAGAAAATAAAAACATAAGCTCCACGGCCTTAAGGCTTAGGCTCAAAATTCACAGTAACACCACAATAGTTACTTGTTATTGCTTAAATTCAAAAGGCCAGCCCAGATACAATGGGGCGGAAAAGAGATTCCTTGCTTAAAGAGGACAGGAAGTCATCATGCAAAGTGCCAGGAAAGGTACTGTGGCTTTGCAAACAGTCTCCCACAGGGCTGATGTGTGCTCTATCTTTTTCTAAAGGTGTTTTTCTCCGAAAATCAAATTTGATCAATTTTATAGTCACCTTCTCTGCTCCTGTTAAAACAAAACAAAACACAACACAACAAAACACCCTGCACACAAATCTATGTGATCTTTTCAATTAGAGACAATTGAAAACATTTACCCACTAGGGGTCAGTACAGAAGAGTCCAATCCAAAATATGACCCGAAAACAAGGAAGAAAACTAAGAAAAGGAAAAGAAGGGAAAGGAGGACGAGGTGGAAGAGGCAGGATTGAACTAACTTTAAATCACGTGGCATTTTCACCCAATGCACAATCCAAAATGCCTCCCCTTCGTTGGGTTTTATTCTCTTCTGCTCTTCTGCTTGAATGCCTGCGAAACATTTCTCACCTTATGAATTTTATGATTTGGTATTAATTCTATTCCTTACTGCAGTCTCTGTCGCGGGTGGCATAGGTGTCTTTGTGTGTCTGGCCAAAATGTGGTGGGACGAAGAA